>NW_007253048.1:182204-191310 GCF_000164805.1 Carlito syrichta
GAGGTGAGTGGATTGCCTGAGCCCGTGGGTTCGAGACCCGCCTGGGCAACTTGATGAGACCTCATCTCCACAATAAATCAAAAAATCAACCGGGTGTGTAGCGCGCACCTGTAGTTCCAGCTCCTTGGAAGACTCAGGCAGAAGAATGGCCAGAGCACAACAGGTGGAGGCTGCGGTGGCCGGGAGTCTGGGCGACAGAGTGAGACTCCAACTCAAAAAAGAAAAAAAGACCAGAAATGTACCCATTATTTTATTATTTTACCACTGAAACAAAAATTAATTTTATTTTTAATATTTAATATTAATTTCATTTTTGTCCATGTGCATAAATTGTCATGTTTTCTCCTTTTTAAGTGATATTTATTAGTTGCAGAAACCTAGAAAATAGGCATAACAAGAAAATCAAAATACCCATAATCCCATCATACAATTTAATAAAACTCACTGACATATTTTTAAATCACTTATCTTGTGATCTAAATGCACTATTTCTGTTCTCAAGGATTTTGTTTTCTGGTGAATAACTACTGTAAACTTTTTGATGTTATACTAATTTTACTTTTTTCTAACAACAAATACATAATCATAACACAAATAGAGTCATATTTCATATGCATTTATATAACCTAATTTTTTTTTACAAATGACATATGTAACCATTTTTCTCACATTACTGAAAATTCTGCAACATTATCCAATTGCAGATTCTGCATCGTATATTCCATTGTGTGTATTATAATTGCAATTAATTAATTTAATTTTATTGCATAGAGACCATATTAAAATTTTTTCTATTATACATAGTTATAACTTTCTATCATTCTATAAAGATTCCTCTGAATAAGTTTCTGGCAACAGAATGCAAAAGTTTAAGTCTCTTTAAGTAGTATTGACAAATTGACTTTTAGAGTTTTTTTCTGATATGGAATTCCATCGTGTATCTAATCCATTCTGTAATCATATGATCTCTCTCTCTCTCTCTCTCTCTCTCACACACACACACACACACATACACACACACACACACGCGCGCGCGCATGCATACCTCAGGACTTTAAACTTGAATCATTAAACGGAACCAAAAACTTCCTAAAAGTTTTACTAAAACTACCTAGGAAAACTTTGCAAAATTACCCACCCTAGAAATTGCTGTGCTTGCTTCCACTGAGCTTTTTTTAAAAAGTATATTTATTTTCTGGCTCCTGTACAGTAAGATATCTAGTATGCATAAAATTGTATATTTCTTTATAGGGTAGAGATAAGCTATTTAATTTTATTATGTCTGATGGAATTCCTTCATGTATTTATTGCTTTGTTTCTAAATATAAGTGTGACAAGCTCAGTGCTGTCTGTGGTCACATAGGGGTTTTTGGAAACAATTTTAACTTCGGGCAGACCCCTGAACGTGGGCAGCACCTACACATTGTCATTCAGCCTCCTCTTACCCTTTTGGGAAGTCCTGATGCCCTCATGAGAAGATATTTTTTTTTCTGCTTTATTTTGCCATTCTCAAGTCAATGCGGGGCTTTCTTATATCCTCAGCCCAAATTTAACGTACACAATCTCATTGTTTTTTTAAAAAGAAAGAAAGAAAAACCAGGGAAGGGAACAGGCAGGCACACGAGTCGGGTAGGGATGCCCGTTAGACACTTGCTGAGCCAGAAGTCGATGGGAAAGAGAGATCAAAGCAGAGGAAGGCAGACAGGAAAGGAAGAGGAGGTACAGAAGACAGAAAGATGAGGCAAAATGCACAAAACCAGAAACACAGCTTTCCCATTTGCTTAAAGGCTCCTACTTCAATGGTGCAAGGGAGTCTCAAAAGATCAAGTAATTCACCCTCAGCTCTCAAACAAGACTGCACTTACTTAAGACATCATACATGTTAAAACTTTCCCCAGTGACCTATTTATCTTACTATTCAGTTCTTTCCTCAATTCTTTTCTCCTTCAGTAATGTCGATGCATTCATAAACTGAAAATAAACATTATTTATGTCCTATGCAACATCGAATATATTTTATGTATCTGTCAGAGAAATTTCATCTATTAATACCTTAAATCAAGTGGTAAAAGGGAAGGTATGTGTTTAGGAGCAGGGTTGAGATCAGAAAAGCTTGCTTCTACCAGTTGGCATCTTTCTTTCTTCCTTCCTTCCTTCCTTCCTTCCTTCCTTCCTTCCTTCCTTCCTTCCTTCCTTCCTTTCTTTGTTGGAGTTTCACTCTGTCACCTAGGCTGGAGTGCAGTGGCACACTCACAGCTACCCCAGCATCGACCTACGGTGCTCCGGTGATCCTTCTGCCTCAGCCTTCCAAGTGGCCAGAACTACAGGCACACGTGACAATGCTAATTTGTTTTCGTTAATTGTAGAGACGCCTGGGCTGGTCTTGAATCCACAGACTCAGGCAATCTACTCCCTGTGCCCTCCCAAAGTGCTGAGCCACCGAGTCCAGCCCAGTTGGCCTCTTTCATAATCCTTCTATAAGAATTAAGAATGCTTTTACTGACCTGTACAATGACCATTTGTATACCCAACCCTGAATTGTACCCATCTTTAAAATAAAATTTTTTTAAAAATGCTTTTGCTGGCATATACAATATAACATGAACAAAACCTCCAAGTTTTCAAGGTAGCGTTTACAAACTATCAGGCTTCTAAGTCATTTCCAGCTTGCTCTCAGCCAGTCTCAGAGTGTTGTTATTTGCCCTTGTGGTTTTGCTTTTCAGTTGCAAGAGTTTGTCCTCAATTCAGCATCGCAAGCAGGAATCAAGGGCAAGGGAAAGGTTTTGTCCTTTAATCAGGAAGCAAAATCACTTTCCCAAAAGTCCTCCTACAAATCTACTTAATGCCTCATTCACTAGAAGTGGGTCAAATGGCCATCCTCGGCTACAAGGGTGTATGGGAAACTCCGTGGCTGTTCCAGTTGCCAACTGGGAAGAGGAAAGAGAGAAGGGGACTGAGGATACCATGGAGAAGCCAAAGCACAGTGACTCGCAGACCCTTGTCCCTATTTGGGCTGAGGTCCCTTTCTGTGCTCTTCTGCCCTCCATGCCTTCAAGCATGATTTTCCAAAGGATATTCCTTTTATAGAAACACAAGCTTATGGAATCTCCACCACTAAAATAAGGACAACACATCCATGTTTTTAAAAATTTTTTAAATGATAATACTCATACTAGGCTTTCCCACAGGAATTCCACGTCCCTTGTCCCTTGTTTCTGCCTTGGCATCCACCTCTTTAGAGTTTCTAACTTCAAGCATAATGTAATTATAGCTGTTTTTGCTGCAGCCATGAGCAAATTATTTGAGTACTATTTATTGCTTTCACTTGTTAAACTATGTAGCCACAAATTGTCTCCCCCCACCCCAGTTATCTCATTCTGTTTAACAACAGGGTATTTTCTATTCCCATTTTATTTTCCCATGAATAAACAAAAGCTCAGATGTTTTTACTCTTTTTTTTTTTTTTTGAGTCGGAGTCTCACTCTGCTGCCCAGGCTGGAGTGCAGTGGCATGCTCATAGCCACTGCAGCCTCGACCTCCTGGACTCAGGCAATCCTCTTGCCTCTGCCTCGAAAAATGCTAGGATTACAAGTGTGAGCCACCAAGCCCAGCAGTTTTCACTTTTTTTTTTTTTTTGAGTTGAAGTCTCCCTCTGTCACCCAAACTGGCGTGCAGTGGCACGCTCATGGCCACCACAGCCTCAACTTGCTGGGCCCAGGTAATCCTTCCTCCTCAGCCTTCCAAGTAGCTGAAACTATAGGCGCACACCACCATGTCTGGCTAATTTTTTGATTTATTGTAGAGATGAGGTGGCCAAGTTGCCAGGCTGATCTTGAACCCGTGGGCTCGGGCAATCCTCTCATCTCGGCCTCCCAAAGTGCTGGGATTATAGGTGTGAGCCACCGCGCCTGGCCTGTTTTTACCCTTAAAGAGTTCCCTTTATGAACACTCAACGCTTATTGCCCACTAACAAGTCTTCTGTGATGCTGGACTGTGAGCCTCACTGTGACCCCTAGTTTTTAATACCTCCATTGTTCGGTCACTCCCTACAGTGGACCCCACAGTGCAAGCATGTTCATTCCCATAATCCCCTATGCCTAGCATAGCCTCCAAATTAGAGTGGCACCTCCATGTAGACGCTGGACAATGCTGACAACTGAAATGAAGTGAAAGTACCTAAAATGCCCTGTCTGGCCATATGACTTTCAGCTGTTTGCAGCTGAAACACCCAGACCACGTGCCTTCAAGTAGTGCAAGTCCTTCTCTAGCTTTAGTCAGCCGACGTCTCTCACCAGGCTGTTCTTTAGAAAAAGGGAAAGGAAAAAAAAAAATCTCTCCTCCCATCAAGTCAAGCAGAAAAGTAAGCAGATTTAGGAAATGAATGAAAGTGAAGATTGATGTCTAAAGCTGCATTCCTTCTTGGCATCTTCGATTCATTTGTGCTGGGGAAACACCTTCATGCTACAAAGCAGGTCCATTGGCAGGAGGACAGGCAGGGAACGTATTAGGGAACAACAGACTCCTGGAGCCAGATTGTCTCTCTCCTGCCCTTTGAGCTCTTCTTCTCTGGTGGCCGTGCTTTTCATTTTAATTGGCTTCCTGTTTAGCAGTTCTTCATGGGCAGGCCCTGAGGGTGTGCTGATGAATTTGTCCAGGATGCACAACACTTCCTTTTTTTGTCTATCATTTCCTCCACCATTTTTAACTCTCTTAATCAAACTCTTTGAAATCAAACTGAGCATTATCCAAAAGCAGTCTTGCATCAGTCAGTATAATTAAAAGTTTTGCCTCTTGCTGAAAGACATATTTGATTAATCCTACTCAACTTTATGATTGTCCCTCAATGTATCTCTTTTAGTATTTATATTCCGTGTCCCCCTTCAAAATGTTATTTAGTGTGAGAGAAGTTCCCAGTCACAAAGTGGGTTTCTTGAGAAAAGGAATGTGATGTGTGATTTAAAAAAAAACTTTCTGGCTGGACGTGGTGGCTCACGCCTATAATCTCAGCACTTTGGAAGGCCGAGGTGAGAGGATTGCCTGAGTCCAGGGGTTTGAGACCAGCCTGGGCAACTTAGTGAGACCTCAACTCTACAATAAATTAAAAAATTAGCCGGGAATGGTGACATGTGCCTGTAGTTCCAGCTACTTGGAAGGCTGAGGTAGAAGGATCGCCTGAGCCCAATAGGTAGAGGCTGTGGTGGTCGGGAGTGTGCCACTGCCCTCCAGCCTGGGAGATAGAGTGAGACTCCAACTCCAAAAAAAAGATCTTTCTACTTGACAATATTGCTTCTCCACTAATGTGCTTACCCTTCCATTGGTATATGTGAGCAGAGGTCTTGCACTAGATTTAAAAAGGCCCTGTCATAGACCAATCCTGCTTTGTAAAGACATTCTCAGTTCAATAGAAAGTCACTTGTATTCTTAATGTTGAATTCATGTAATGATCCACATGTTGTAAACTAAGTACTACTAAAGGCCTGTGAGAAAATAAGATGATATGTATGTGTATACACTAGTTCAGATGATTATTAAATGCATTTGAGTGTGTACTCTCTTGGGTATTGAAGATGACCACAGAGAAATTGAAAGCTATATTTGAGATTTAATGTAACAATTGGGTCCCTTTTCCTTTAGTATATTTTTCTTTTCTTTGTTTTTGGCGTGCTCCCTGGCACTAATGTGGTGCTTATAAATTCACTGGACTAAGTGACTACTAAGTGAATATTCCAGGATTTGGGTTAGCCAGTGGGAAGACCTCTTTTTCCAAAGTAGCAATGCCCATTCCGCTAATCTAACTTCTTTACTCTGGTCCTAAGGACAATTCCAGTGGTCCCATAAGTAAAATATATACAGTCCCAAGAAAAAAATGTACTTAACAATCAAAGGATCCAGAACTGGAGGGGAAGATTAAGCAGTCATTGTGCTGGGGGGTGTTATACACAGGAAGAGGTGGGATAAGAGAGAGGATGAAGAAGGGCTCATCAATGATAAGAGTTTCCTAAGGCAGACATTTAAAATGTGCAGTGAAACACTCATAGCCACTGCAGCCTCAACCTTCTGGGCTCAGGCGATCCTTCTGCCTCAGCCTTCCAAGTAGCTGGAACTACAGGTGTGTGCCATCATACCCAGCTAATTTTTCTCTATCTACTGTAGAGACAAGGTCTCGCCAAGTGGTCCAGGCTGGTCTCAAACTCCTGGGCTCAGGCAGTCCTCTCACTTCAGCCTCCCAAAGTGCTGGGATCACAGGCATGAGCCACTGCGCTAGACCTCAACACCCTTTCTAAACCCCCTACTCTTTTGCTAGCCTCCACTATAAAGTCAGAAACACCTACACGTAGCCATGTAACATAACCCTAGCCAATGAGATGTAAAGGAGAGTCAGTGGGGGGGGGGGCTTTGCTTCTTTCCTAATAAAAGAAGGCAGGTGCCACTCTCTTCCACTTCTTTCTGTCTAGAGTGTAGCTGTGATGACTGACCAGCCATCATTCCATCATGAGCCAACAAGCATGAGGACAGAGGACAGCCCACTGAGTCATGGAACTCAAAGCCAGAGAGAGCAAGTGTCTCCGATGACGTTGCTGGACCAGACCCTCTGCCTTCAAGCTCTTGTTAGGTAACATAATTGAGTGTGTCTTTGGCATTGAAACGGTGTTTCATTCACAACTTTTACTAGTTGTCTTTATGGTATTCTCTTCACTTATTTAATTGCAGATATAGTAGCCTATTGTACAAGTCAAGTCTTATGGTGTTTTTCTACAGTTGTGGGTTTCAGTATTCTATTATCCCTTAAGTTGTTATTTAATTGCATGATAAATCTGTCCAGAAATTAACATGAACTTTTAAAGCAAATGGTAGACTTTACAAGTCCTTCATAAAAAGCATCTTTGTTTCTATTTGAAAGCGATAACAGTGTTGTAAAAAGACTATGATTTGGGGGATCAGACCCAACACACACCTCAAATCTCACCTCTGTCATTCAGTACATAGTTAACTTAGGTATGATATTTAACCCTTCTAAGCCCCCACCTCCTCCAGCTTAAAATACCAATCTTGAAAAGTAGGTATGAGGATTAAAAATAATGTCTATAAACATATAATATCTGGGAAACAAGGAACATTCAGGAAATGACTGTAGACATGAAATGACTGTAGATACTTTTCACAAAAATTAGCACAAAATGGATAATAGACCTATATGTGAAACACAAAACTATAAAACTCTTAGAAGAAAACAACAGACAAAATGTAAGAGACCTCAGTCTGGCAATGCCTTTTTAGCTACAACACTAATAGCACAACTCTTAAAAAGAAAACATTGATAAATTAGACTTTATTAAAATGAAAAACTCCTGCTCTATGAAAGATACTTCTAAGATAATGAAAATAAAGTCTATATATTGAGACAAAAATCTTTGCAAAGAATATATCTAATAAAGGACTGGTATCTAAAATATACAAAGAACACTTAAAAACTACTATAAGAAGCAAAAAATCCAGTTTCTTAAATGGTAAAATATCTGGACATCTCAGCAAATAAGATACATATGACAAATAAGCATATGAAAAGATGAATGACTCAACATGTCATTAAGGAGTTACAGATTGAAACAACTGAGATATCACTGCATACCTATTAGAATGGCCAAAATCCAGAACATTGACAATACCAAATTCTGGCAAGGATGTGGGGCAACAGGAACTCTCATTTATTTCTAATGAAAACACAAAAGGTACAACCTCTTTGGAAGACAGTTTGTAGTTTCTTACAAAGCTAAACATACTGTTACCAAACAACCCAACCACTGCACTCCTTGGTATTTACCCAAATGAGCTGAAAATTTATGTCTACACAAAAACTTACACACAAATTGTTTACAGGCGGCAGTGAGACTCTAACTAAAAAAAAAAAAAAAGGTTTATTCATAATTGTCAAAACTTTCAGTCAACCAAGACGTCCTTCAACAAGTGAACGGATAAAAAAAAAGTGATACATCCATACAATGGAATATTATTCAGTGCTAAAAACAAATGAGCCATCAAACCACAAAGACATGCCAGAAGCGTAACTGCACATTGCTAAGTGAAAGAAACCAGTCTGAAAATATCACATGCTATATTATTCCAACTATACAACAGTCTGGAAAATGCAAAACTATCGAGATAGTAAAAAGACTAGAATAGTCTCCAGGGACTCGGAGGAAGGGAGGGAAGAATGGGAGGAGTTAAAATGATTTGGGGAATAAGAAATTATTTTTTGTGATACTATACTGGTAGATACATGTCATTATACATTTGTTATAATCCATAGACTCTACAACACAGTGAACCTTAATGTAAACCATGGACTTTAGTTAACAATAATGTATCGATACTGGCTCATCAATTTTAGCAAATAAACCGCACTGATGCAAGAAGTCAATAATAAGGAAAACTGGGAGGTGGATGAGAGGGCATATGGAAATACTTTATGTTTCACACAATTTTTTTAGAAATCTAAAACGTCTCTAAAAATTAAAGTCTGTTGATTTGAAAAAACTAATGTAGGCCCGGCTCGGTGACTCAGCCTGCCATCCCAGCACTTTAGGAGGCCCAGTGAGTGGATTACCTGAGCCCATGGGTTCGAGACCAGCCTGGGCAATTCGGTGAGAACTCGTCACTACAATAACTAAAAAATTAACTGGGAATGGTAGCATGCACCTGAAGTTCCAGCTACTTGGAAAGCTGAGGCAGAAGGACCGCTGGAGCCCAGCGAGCAGGGCGACGCTGGGGTGGCCATGAGTGTGCCATGGCACTCCAGCCTGGGCAACAAAGGAAGACTCTGACTCAAAAAAAAAAAAGAATGTACATGAAGTCTATTAATTTAAAAAACTAATGTGCATGAAGAGTCTGATAGGCAGGAAACCTCAATCAACAACAGATATTATTATTTACTTTCTGTCTCCCTGGGAAGGATGTCCATCACACGGTGACTGCTATAGTCAGCCAAGTACCCATCAGGGTTTCTCATCCTTGGCACTACTGACGTTTTGAGCCAGAGAATTTATTTTTTTTTTGAGTTGGAGTCTCACTCTGTCGCCCAGACTGGAGTGCAGTGGCCGCTCCCGAA
>NW_007253048.1:191383-215580 GCF_000164805.1 Carlito syrichta
CACCTCAGCCTCCCAAAGGCGCGGGATTACAGGCTGAGCCACCGAGCCCGGCTCAGATAATTTTTTGTTGTTAGCATCTCTGATCTCTCTCCACTAGAGAGTACTTGCTCTTCACCCCTACCTGTGCCCAACTCAATTCTGTGACAATCAGAAATGTCTCCAGATATTATCAAATGCACCCAGAGGGAATAAAATCACCCCCACTTAAGAACCGCTACACTATGTGCACTAAACCAGTGTTTGCAAACTCAAAATGGGAAGTGAATACCACTAAAAATAAGAGATATCTGTTAGAAATTCTTCATTTCCTGATTTGGGCCTTGGGGCTAAAAGAGGCTGAGGATAAATCCTGGTTTGGCATTGTTTGAAAGGTGGGAATCTGATCAGTCTGGGCTTTTAGAGGCTTCTGTCCAAATTGATCCAAATAAAACTAAAACATTATGACCAGAGTGGGTACGATGACCACCTTTTTCCCTCATTCATTTTGAAATAAGTGCGGGAGCCAAGCATAGCAAATCCCTTTGGCAAAATATCATTTTTCATCTCGTTGTTTTGTTTTGTTTGAGTAATTACTTAGGACATTTTGATACTTCATAGCATTTTCCTTCCAAGAAAAAAGTTTTCAGATTAGTAATATTTTTCTTCACTAATCTCAGTCTTAGCCGCCAAACCACAATCAAAGGGTCTAGAATAAAGCAAAAGACCCTGCTGTTTGTTATTTGTTAGGCTAAAAGGGGATTTTGTGAGTGTGTCTTAATTGGGTTGGATACCCTACGATGTCTCATTGAAGTTTGAAAGCTGGGAGTTTCCAGGATATGTGCTAAACTTGATTTGCCTGTATGTGTTTTTATGAGGTACCAGCCAAAAGATTTTATTTATTTGTTTATTTATGTAAAGAATGAGGGATTTCAGCATAGGCCTCAGTCCAGGGGAATTCATGGTTGAATAAAGACTAACAATCCCAACAGGGCTGGTGCTTCTCCTGGTTGGTTTCTCCCTGGGTTTCTTAGCAAAGGAAAACAGATCTTCTGAGGATGAACTTCAAATGAATCATTCCTTTTTTTTTTTTTTTAATTAAAGTCTCACTGTGTCGCCCAGGATGGAGCACAGTGGCACACTCGCAGCCATCCAGCTTCAACCTACTGGGCTCTGGCTATCTTTCTGCCTCAGCCTTCCAAGTAGCCGGAACTATAGGCACGCACTACCATGCCTGGGTAATTTTTTGATTTATTGTAGAGATGAGGTCTCACCAAGTTGCCCAGACTGGTCTTGAACCCGCAGGCTCAGGCAATCTACTCACCTCGGCCTCCAAAGTGCCGGGATTATAGGACCCCAGCCAAATTATTCTTTTTTAATCAAAACTTTTTAGCATAGCTAAAAGACATGCTAGCTGATTTGGGGAGGCAGGAGGGAGAGGATGGGTAAATAAGAACATGTGTGGCATGGGGGCTCAAGGACACCCGTCCTCAGAGAAGACCTCAACTGCTGTGTGGCCCTTCAGGCCCACCCCTAACATGGCAGAGCTTCCTTGGGGCTTTGAAGCATGTTGCTTGCTAAGAGTGGATGTTTAGGTTTACGGATTACATAGTAGGCCAGCTCTGGGCAGCAGATTCCAAGCAACAAAGGTACACCTGTGTTCTTTGAAAGATTTAATTTGCATGTGTTTGTGAAATACTGAACTCTCTAAAGTGCAGGGCCTGGAAGATTCTGGCCCTAAATACATATATACCATCAGTCATCTAATTCACCGAGGGTCTCCTGCCCAAAGATTTTTATGAAGGTGACAAGTGGCCAATACTGGCATTAGAAGCACCTGGAAAGTTTTTTTTTTAATATGATGGACATCCAACTTCTGCTCCAGCTCTTCTTCATCAGGTCTCTCGGGGGTAAGGCACAAGCATCAACATTATTGTAAGGTTGGAAGCCAAGATTACACAGGCTACAAGAGAACGGTAGCTTTGGAAGGGCATCCAACCGTGTGTTCCGTCCGGAGGCCTGGTGAATAACAGAAGTTCATGTTCCTGGTGGGATACTATGCAGAGAACAAAGAGTCCTTCCTTCCTCAGTTCTTCTTGAATGGCCATCACCCCAAACTTTCCAACCCATTTTTCTTCTCACCCTCTATAAAACTCTCAGTCTCCCATCTGTGCTTACTAAGTTAACTAATTAAGGTAGTGGATATTCTATTTCATTCTCCAGACCCCTAGCTCAGTCTTCTTCTAAATCAACTTTAAAAGAAGCAACCACATTTTGAGATTTCTGAGGGATCTGAAATAATTTCCTATGGGGGGAAAAGTTCTCATAATAACTCATACAATGAAAACTGGGGTGCCCTGCGAAAAGGTGACCTTTTTGGGAGAAGTTGAGAATGTTCCAAATGTAAGCAGTCCTTCTATGTAAACAAACATTTCATGTGAAGGAAGTTATAAAATTAGATTTTATTTTTTATTTTTATTTTTTTAGTTGGAGTCTCACTGTTCCACCCAGGTTGGAGTGCAGTAGCACGCTCACAGCCACTGCAGACTCAGGCTGCTGGATTCAGGTGATTCTTCTACCTCAACCTTCCAAGTAGCTGGAACTACAGGTATGGGTCACCATGCCCAGCTAATTTTTAAAAAATTTATTGTAGAGACAAGGTCTCATCATGTTGTTCAGGCTGGTCTCGAACCCATAGGCTCAGGCAATCCTCCCACCTCTGCCTCCACATATGCTAGGATTATAGACGTGAGCCACCTTGTCCGGCTTAAAATTAGATTTTAAAAGATCCATTTAATACTGAGTTAGATTAGAGAAAAGGCAAGTAAGATACCTTAGGACTGGCCTAGGGAAGAACTGGAAGTACCATCTCTAGGGCTGACAGGAGTGCCAGCCAGCACAGCTGCTTAAAACATGTGGCCTTCAACTGTGACCGTGATACATTATGGCCTCTGGGGTTTGTACCCCTTCGCCACAGACCACTTTTTGATACTGTCACATAAAGATATGGGATTTCTGGATTCACTGCTGGGTTCCAGAGGGCTTCCTGCCTCTGGAAAAGACCTGTGCAGCAGGGCTTATGCAGGTCGGCATCTGAGAGGGTTCCACTGCAAAATTTAATTGTGGAAATCATTTCAAAAGTCAAATCATTATCAAATGAGTAATGCCACTGAATAACCCTGAGTGACTTTGGGAGTATTAATAAATTCATTCATTAAGTTTTCATTCACTTATGTATCTATAAAGTAGCTGTTATATGCTAGAAGTGTGACAATAGTTGGGTGTGCATGTCCATGCCTGGTAGGAAAAGAGACTTTAAACATCACAGAAATACATGTAGAAATTCATCTTATGACAAGGATTGGGAAGGAATAGTGTAACAAAGGGGTCCCTCCAGGAATGGTGGCTCATGCCTATAATCCCTGCACTTTGGGAGACAGAGGCAAGAGAATTGCCTGAGCTCACAGGTTCAAGACCAGCCTGGGCAACTTGGCGAGACCTCAACTCTACAATAGAAAAAATAGCCAGGTGTGGTGGCACACACCTGTGGTTATAGCTACTTGGAAGGCTGAGGCAGAAGGATCACCTGAGCCCAGCAGGCCGAGGCTGTGGTGGCCGTGAGCATGCCACTGTACTTCAGCCTGGGTGACAGAGTGAGACGCTGGCTCAAAAAAAAAAAAATTGAAAGGGGTCCCTCCTTTTAACTGAGGGGTCTGGGAGACTTCTCAAGGTAATTAAACTGAGACTTAAAAGGTGATTAAGAATTAGATAGACAAAATGGTATGGGAAGAGGTATCGGACATTGGTAACAGCAGGTATGAGAGCTGGTGTTTGAGGCAAACAGTGTGTGAAGAAGTGGACATGGAAGTTATAAAGACAATATTTTTGTTTCTGAGGAGGATAAAGACTGGCCCAGGTGCTAAAGTCTTCAGTGAGTGACAGGAAATGACCTGGAAGCTTGCAGACAATCTCTTTTCCCTGGGAAGCTCCTTGGATTTTTGCTGTAAGCAATAACAGCATTCAATTTTCTTAACTCCTTCAACACGGTGAAAAACACATTAGGCTTAAAAATCAGAAAACCCAGGTTCAAGTTCTGACCTCGTAACTCTCTCAATGTATTCTTTACCTTGGGCATGTAACTCTGAACCTTCGAGTCTGGGTTGCCTCATCTGTGAATTATATAAATGAGTCTTAAAGGGTAGTGGGAGTTGGGGAGAGTATGATATGCCTCCCTAGGGAAGTACAACAGAATTTCTAGAGCAGTGGTTTTCAATCCTCCTTGCATATGAGAATCACCTGGGGAACTTAAAAAAAGATTCTGAATTTGGTCTGGGTTGGGCCAGGCTTTGGGATTTTTTTGAAAGGTCCCCCAGTGATTCTGGTAGGCAATTTGGGAACTACTGTTCAAACGAAACATGTCATAAGAAAAGCATCTTCAACATACACCAGTAGAAGACCCATTTTTTTTCTGTTTTGTTCACAAAAATTACCCTAGTGCCCAAAGTACCTGATATATGATAGGCATTCAAGAAATTACACTTGGTAGTAATTTCTCAAGAAAGCACTACTTGGTAGTGCTATCATCATAAAGCAGATCAGAGCCCTGACCTGGGGATATAAAGTCAAAATTGTCACTAAATTTCTTATTCAGTTACTTAGTTCTGTAGTTAATCCTGGTCATAGAACTGTGGGTGACCCTGTAGCCCCAAGCATAACTCTAAAATATTAAGTAGTATTCACTTACATATAATGAGCCTCCTTCAGAATGCTCCCCACACATGTGGTCTAAGTCTCACAAGGGCCCAGTAGACGAAGATTGAGGCATTCTTCCCTTTCTGCTCCCATTATACCCTGAACCTATTTGGCCCCTCAGCAATCACGGAGTGTAGAGATTGTTTATAAATCTCCCTCTGTCTCCCCCATTTTCAGGAAGTTCCCTGAAGAATGTTCCTTGTAATTCCAGCACCTACTGCGGCTGCTACTGATAATGATGATGACGTCCTTGGCTTTGAAACAATATTTTCTCATGTAATGAATACATTTGAATACTGTCTGGGACACATTGGGGATTTTTCTCTGCTGTATTTTCCCTCCAATAGAGAAAGAATCAGGATCAGACCACAAAGCCCAGTCAGAAATTTACAAGGTGGCCAGTGGTGAAGTAACTAAGATACTGATACTTATCTGGGATAAAGAAAAGAAGGAAGGGGTAAAAGAAAGCTTGGTGGACTCCAGCCCAAGAAAACTGGCTGGTGGGCTCAGGTTATTGGCTTTCTCCCAGACTGCTTTAAGGAGGTCAGGGCAACCAAACACCCTGATGATGTTTGAAAGAAAAATAATACTTTGGGATCCATGGGGTCTGCAGTGGCCAACTTTTCCACATGGCCTCCTAGAAACAACTGAGAAAGGGAAATTAGGAAATGCAGTCTCCAACTCCTCATTAACCAGCTGAGTGATAGTGAACAAGCCACTTAATCATTCTATGGGTTAATGTTTTCATCCATGAAAGAAATGGTCAAAAGTTGTTGTACTGATGTTGTACAATGTTGTAGCGAAAACACAACTAGGTAATATGTGTAAACCTCTTCACAATGAAAGTCTTTACGTGCTGTATGAAGTGATAAAGACAGCAAAGCACCGAGTTGTAGTCACTTAAGTGCCTAGGAGTTCATTGCATAAGCCCTTGTGAGCAGCCCCCATGTCTAGCATACAGCCTGGAAGTGAGCATTGGGGAGTAGAACGGCTGCCTCTGTTGCCTGTCATTTTAGCTGTGAATGGTGCTATTGTCTCTCTTGAAAACAGATGAGGGCCTAATGGGAACCAGAACTTTCCAAGACACCAGAAGTTACCTGATGCCTCCAGCAGCTGTAAGGTAGTAATCAGACTCCTAGAAAATGTTGACTTTCCTACACTGAACGTCTGCTAGATCTCCACCTGTAGATGCCCAGGACAGGTCTCTAAGGGCCCCTGAAGTGTGGCTCATCATTCGCAGTGGCCTTTGCTTGTCCTGGTCTTTGCAGTTACACCCCCTTTTGTACAAGACAGTGCCCCTGTTTTTCTCCTTTCCTCTAGATAAAATCTAAATTGCCCAATATCTGCTACTCTATAAGAACAATTCCTCCATCTTCAGAGAACCATCCTTGGCCACCTCGGCCTTTAAGCTAGCTGAACTTTGACCTACCCCTCTTGCCCAAATCCCATAAAACATGTTACTTTTCTCTCTAAGTTAGAAGGCTTCTTCCGAGTCTTCTCATGCCTGGCATTCTAGAGCAAAGGCCATGTTGGTGGTGCTCTAATTATTCTCCTTCCATGGTTTAAGAGGCCTCAATTCTATCATCACGGCAGTAAGTGCCAGCACAGGGCATTTTATATTTTCTGACTTCCTTCCATAGTCAGTAGAAAAAAAGATATATTTCTTTTTCTTCTTGCCGTTGTAATCATTTAGATGGCTCTGAGCCTTTTAGACCAAATTAACATAATTTTGTTATAGGGTTGATTTTGAGGACAGAACATGTCTTTAGCCTTGCTTTGGGCAGGGCTGGGACTAGGGTGAAGCTAGTGAAACACTCACTTTGGGCACAAAGTTAAAGGAGGTGGTCAAAAACTTAGTATGCAAGATAAATACTATTTTAATGCTTTTTATTTTTTTAAGTCAGAGTCTCACTCTGTCATCACCCAGGCTAGAGTGCAGTGGCACTCTCCCAGCCAACGCAGCCTCGACCTACTGGGCTCAGGCGATCCTTCCACCTCAGCCTTCCAAGTAGATGGAACTACAGGCGTGAACCACCATGCCCGGCTAATATTTTTGATTTATTGTAGAGACAAGGTCACGCCATGTTGCCCAGGCTGGTCACAAACCTGTGGGCTCGGGCAGTCCTCTCACCTCCCAAAGTGTTGGGATAACAGGCGTGAGCCAACATGCCCGGCTGCATATTTTAAAAATAAACATTAATACAAAAAAAAAATCCATGATGAGCAAAACACTGTAAGATTACATAAAGCTGAGGTCAGTATCATTGCATTTTCCTTCTATTGTGGGCTTCAGTGTGGCCTGGCACTGAGCTGAGGGATTGATTTCTGAGGTGTTCTTCATGGGGTCTTTCCTGATTTACACCGGCTGCCTTTTTCCTGGGTGGAGTGCTTACCTCCAGTGGGGATTTCCCTAAACCACAGCACCCTCAAAAGTCTTCAGTGTGCTCTTCTCTTACCTTCACCTGTGACACCATCCTCATGCGCTTTACAGCAGCCAACATTTCTCACCCACGTGCCAGGCACTGAGCTAAGATCTTCGCATTCATTATGTCAGGTGTCTTCACAATTTCCACAGGTACCGAGACAGCAGGCCCTGCTATTATCCTGACTTTGTGTTTTACAGCTGAGAAGGCTTCAGAGCAATGCTGACACTGCCACACGTGCTATAGCTAGTGCACAGGAGGGCCACCCTCACCCACTCCTCTGTATTTCTCCCTACAGATTAAGTCCTCAGTGTCTTCTTTCTTCTCACTGTTCATCAATCCCATCAGTATTTCCTTTCCAGGATCTTTTGAGGTTTCTCTTCAGGAGCTTTATGTTGAATCAGAAGCTCCACTGAAACTCATCTTGCTGAAATGTGAAGCTGGAAGGGGCCTTAGAGAGAAAGCATGTGATCCAAAGCATTGGATTCCCTTTACTTGCAAAATAGGAAACCGACTCTGGAAGAGGGTGTGATTTGCCAGGTGTACCTGTTGACAACACTGTGAGGAGCACCGGCTTTGCGGCTCTGTCTCCCCTCTCTCTACTCCTGCTACCGAACCCCGGCTTCTGTCTTACAATACGAGGGACTCCCACACCTCCTGCTCACCAGGAGCTTCTCCCTCAGTCCCCAAGTTGTGTGCTTTGTGCTTAAAACTGCTCCTGTTCCCTCCCCTTCAAGCCCACTTGCTCACTATTCCCAGACATAGTTGTTGATCATTTCTTGCTTGTGAGGGTTTTTGCTGGTCTTGTAGGCGGCACTCTGAAAAATAAAAATAAAAATGTGTCTGGCTCAGAATAAAGTTGTTGAGTTGAAAAAAAAGTGGGGGGTGGTCCAGCTTCAGAGATAAAATTATCTCAGAACTTTATAGTGCTGGTTGGTTTCCATGTCTAGTTTTGGGTACCAATCACCATCACTAGACTAAGCCCAGCTCTTCTGCAGGGAGTGGAAGGGTGGGGAGGGGGTGATATCCAAAGCATCTCTCTCTCTTTTTTTTTTTTTTAATTGATGTCTCACTCTGTCGCCCAGGTTGGAGTGCAGTGGCACGCTCATGGCCACCGCAGCCTTGACCTGCTGGGCTCAGGCGATCCTTCTACCTCAGTCTTTCGAGTAACTGGAACTACAGGTGAGCACCACCATGCCCAGCTAATTTTTTGATTTATTGAAGAGATGAGGTCTCGCCAAGTTGCCCAGGCTAGTCTTGAACCCATGGGCTCAGGCATCCTCTCACCTCGGCCTCCCAAATTGCTAGGATTATAGGCATGAGCCACCATGCCAGGTCCCAAAGCATATCTCTTTATCCTGACCTGCCTGGATCAGTTCTCCTCCCCTGTGTGAGCTGCAGTGACAACCCTTTGGGTCAACAAAGGAGGTAGACTTATAAGGCGTCATAAAAATGCACCTAAATTTCCTCTCACTCCCTCCCAGAAGCTCATTAATAGATCAGTTTGTCAACATCTTGGAATGTGTCTTGGAAAAGGATATGATAGATGAAAAGAAAGTTTCCATGAGGGAAAAGGAATTTAGGACCTAAGAGTTGCCTGAAATGGCCCGAGCTCTCATTGGAGATGGGCAGGCTCAGTTGTTGCTTTGCTGCAGATGAATTCCACGCACAGAGAAAGGTAGTCAGAGGTTTACCCAGAAAGGCTGCAGCTGGTCACGTTCTAGCTTATTCTGACAAATGATTGGTGGTTGGGGAAAAGAACCAAAAGTTTTGTGTATAAAAGATTCGGTAGCAATTTGGGGCAGGCATCACAACTCAGAAACTGGTCATTTCAAGTCAATGGTGCTCAGGTAAAGGAGATATTTAAAAATATTTGATGCGAAGCTACGACCACCAATCAGAGTTTGGCATCACCTCTCCTAGGAAAGAAACAGGAGGTGAGTAGGACTTCTTGATCTTCCTTCCACTTTTTAAAGGGAGGCAAACAGTCAGCTTCTACAAAGCCTTTAGCCATTCATAGTGAGAAAGAGCTTTTCTTCTCCCCCTGGCCTTGTGCTGTCCATTACAGGCAGGAGCTGTGGAGAGGCACAGCACACTAAAGTTGCACAGAAAGATCGTTTTCAGGAAGGATAGAAAAGAACGGAAACAGCCCGTCTTTGAAAGCTGAGCTTTCCTGAGGGCACTACTATATTTTAAAGGGATTTTTTTTTCTTCTTAAATACAATACATTGATTTTTACTTTTCAGTCAAAAATGCTCACTTCAGAATTTTTTTTCTCGGTTCTATTTTTGCAGTTTGTGGAACTGATATTCCAGATGACATGGAGATTCTTGTGACTAGCTGGCTCCAGACCCGGCCCCCAAGGCTCCCAGATCTTGGCAAGCAGAGGGACTGCCCAGAGCTGGTATATCCATCTCCTTTATGAAAACCACAATATAAACAATTTGAAAAACAGAGAGAAACATGAAGCGGGGTGATGGGGGGGGCAGTCTTTTACCATTTCAATACTTTCAGCATTTTGATGAAAACATTTTTGTCACTGTCATAGTTGCTTCATACATTTTAAGAAAACATAGCGGTTCCAAATTGAATCCCAGGGTAAATTAAGTCATTAAAATGTTGAGGACTTGTGCCATGCTGCAGATGGACCGTGAGGCGGGGGGGAAGGTCTTCTAAATATAACAAACTTCCCAAAAAAGGCAATCTCAAACCTAACTGAAGGCATACTATTTTTGAAAGTGGAAATCCCCGGTTTCACCACACAACCCCGTGGTCGAGCCATCTAAGAATTCAACTGCCGTGCCTGCCAACGACAGGACAAAGCTCATCCTCTGCTGAATGCCACGGTCACTCCTCTTCCTTCCTGTCACCCACAGGGTCAGTAACAAGCGCTATCAGTTAAACGTGACACCTGGTGTCTGCAGGCTGCCTCCTCCGGTGGGAGCCCCTACCCATGTGCCGGTCTGGTTCCCCCTTCAGTGGATGTTCTCTGTGAATCGCTTTTTTTCCAGGTCTCATTTCAGTTCTGTGCTAGTTTCTGGATTTCTGCCAACACTTCTCCATAAAACAGTCTGTATTTGCTTTTAAAAAAGAGAGAGAGGGGCTTGCATTTTGGAAAATATATTTCATACATGTCTCTAACTCTTACCAAGGCCCAAAGGGAAAAAATACAGCCATTTCCTTCTGTACATTTTAAATATAGGAAAGATAATGGTCACTCTCTAAAGAAAGCCACGCTTATCCACTTCCTTACCCTCTCCCTGAAAGTTCGTTTCTACATTCAGTTTGAGTCAGGCTATATTTAGGGTGCCCACGAGCCTGCCAGAGCCATTTCTGCATTCTTGAGATCTGCAGCATGCCCTGCAGAAATCGGTTTCAGGGCAGGCCCCTCTACCTGCTACCGCTCTCTGCAGAGCTCCTCCCGCCTTCCTGCGCTGTAGGCCTCAGAGTGACAGTGCAGTGCAGGAGCACAGGACCCCAGGCACAGCAAACTGCTTCTGGCAACTTCACTTTTTCCACTGCAAGCACTGACACGATGCAATATTTCAAAAGCTCCTAGATGTTTACAGAATATTTAAAATCACATTTTACAAAGCCAGAGTCTTGACTGTGCACTATTCTGTGTGATTCCGCAGTGGTAAGACTGAGCTCCCAGTTTATTCAGCCAAGGATCAGAACATAGAGCACAAGTGAGGTAGCCCAAGGAGGGGGAGGAGATGTAGACGCTCAGCCTGTCTTGGGAATTTTTAAAAAGTAACTTTTGGCTGGGTGTGATGCCTGTAATCTCAGCACTTTGAGAGGCTGAGGTGGAAGAATCACTTGGGACCCTGAGTTTGTGGCAGCGGGGAGCTGTGATCCAGTCACTGGACTCCAGCCTGGGTGACAGAACAAGACACTGTCTCTAAAAAAAACAAAAAAACAGCCAGACTCGGTGGCTCAGCCTGTAATCCCACGCCTTTGGAAGGCTGAGGTGAGTGGATTGCCTGAGCCCGCGGGTTTGAGACCCGCCTGGGCAGCGAGACCTCATCTCTACAATAAATCAAAAAATCAGCCGGGCGCGGTAGCGCATGCCTGTAATTCCAGCTACTCGGAAGGCTGAGACGGAAAGATCGCCAGAGCCCAGCAGGTCGAGGCTGTGGTGGCCGGGAGCAGCCACTGCACTCCAGTCTGGGCGACAGAGTGAGACTCCAACTCCAAAAAAAAAAAAAATAACTTTGAAAGTTTTGAAAAATACTGTAAAACATCTAGAAGAAAATAAAGATGATCTTTCCAAAATCATCACTCAACATTTTGGAAAATATTATTCTAGTATTTTTTTGTTCTATGCCTTTAAACATACATCTCCACCCTCCTGGTCCTCTAGTTGAGGTCATGTTAGATATATTGTTTTATAACATGACTTTTTTTTAGTTATTATGTCATACTTGGCTTCCTACCATTTAATTTTATTCATCCTTTGTTTTATTTGTTATTATAAAAACCCAGAGAAATAGCCCAGGCAGATGTTATTAACCCCATTTTACAGATTAGGGAAATTAAACACAGAAGTGACTACACTAATAGCTCAGCTTAGGTCTCCAAACCGCAATAAAGAGCTCTTCACCTACATTAAATTAAAGGGGCAGAAAATCGCAATTTAAGGAGTATCAATGTGCTTTTGTAAGGATAAAAGGCATTAATGATACGTCATCCCTACAGTGATTTCTTGGAGAAGAATATAATTTTTTACTATTATAGCAATAATGACGCTAAGTTACAAATGAAAGAAAATATAATGTTTCCCAGAATTTTAAGATATTTGGGAAATGTTAGTGAATATGTGAAATTATCATCCACTGCTGGTGGGAGCATAACTTGATACAGCTTTGGAAAACGGGTAAGACATAATTAGCATATTACTATCCTAACACCCAGCATTTCCTGGGTATACTTGTATATCTAAGAGCAGAGCAAGGTTTAACAAACCGTGGTGGACAGGTCAAATCAGGTCTTCGTAAACAACATTTTATTGGAACACAGTCACATTGGTTTATGTCTTACCCGGGATACTTTGCACTACAATGGCAAATAGTACAATAGTAACAGACAGAAACCATATGACCTACAAATCCTAAGATTTGCCACCCCCTTGCCTAAGAGAATAACAAACACAAGTTTCAACGAGGGGTATGTTAAAGAATATTTTTGATAGTTTTATACACGTTGCCAAAAGCTGAAACCTACGCAAGTGTCTGCCAACAGGAAAACAAATAAATGTTGATATATTTGTAAAAGGAATTCTATGCAACGACAAAAAAAGAACAAACTATTGCACCCTACAAGCACATGTCCCAAACATAGTACTGAGTGAAAGAAACCAGTAACCAAGAGAACCTACAAAATGATTCCACTTATACAAAGCTCAGGAACAGTAAAAAAAAAAAATTAAATTAAATCAATAGTGATAGATGTTAGAACCTTGGCACCTTGAGGATGGTCGCTGATGGAAGGCAGTATCAGAGAGACTTCTGGGATGCTGGCAATGCTCTGTATCTTAATCTGGGTGGTAGTTATATGGGCGCCTTCATATTTCAAAATTCCAGAACTCTACACTTAAAAGTATGCCAACCCTCAAAAAATTAAAAGAAAGCTTGTAAAATATGAGAAATGGTCAGAAGAGATGGTAGAAGGCATATAGGAAAAATGCACTCAAACGTTTTCAGGTGTGATGGTTACCACCATATAATTATAGAGGTCTCTGATGCAGAATGTTGTGACATCATTTTTATTAGTAAATTACTGCAATAAAATAATTAATTAATAGCAATACTAACTAATAAGAAATAAGCTGTGAATGTTCCTCACTGAGCAACGTGGAAAACCTAAAGCTGGCCGGGTGTGGTGGCTCAAGCCTATAATCCCAGCATTTTGGGAGGCCGAGGTGAGGGGATTGCCTGAGCCCACGGGTTCAAGACCAGCCTGGGCAACATGGTGAGACCTCATCTCTACAATAAATAAGTAAATAAAAATTAGCCGGGTGTGGTTGTGCACGCCTATAGTCTGGCTACTTGGAAGGCTGAGGCAGAAGGATTGCCTGGGCCCACTAGGTCGACGCTTGGGTGGCCGTGAGCGTGCCACTGCACTCCAGCCTGGGTGACAGAGTGGGACTCTGACTCAAAAAAAAAAAAAAAAAACCAAAACAACCTAAAGCTTCCTCCAAGGGTGAGCTAAACGTTTGGTCTCAGAACTCGGAGAGCTCTGAAGATAGGCAGAAGAGTAGAAAAAAGTGCCAAGGAGACAAGAGAGGGACCAGACAAGACAATTCAGTGATAGCATTTAAACTGCTCTTGTTTCAGAAGGAATCTCTAGACAGATGGCTGATTTTGTGGGGAAAAAATCAGGCAATAACTGACCAGAAATCTCTAGATTCTGTGAACAAAAATAAGACTATCTTTTGGATAATTGACAGGTCAACACGTCCTCCCAGATATTATGATCAGAGGTCCCATGAATTGGATAAATGAGTGAAGAAAATGAGCAGAAAGGAAGTTGTATACCTTGGAAGGGAAAGGAGAAATCTTGATTCTTCTTTCATTGATTTCCTTATATTTGTATCTCACCACTTTGTTTTTTCTACCTACTTATATTTACACCAGTAGTTTTCCCTGCCTGGAACTTGTCTCCCATACATCCATGTCAGCCACTCTCTCATTTCCTTCGTCTTAGCTCACATTTGCTTTCTCACCAGACCTACATGAACTCCCCGTCTAAAACTGCTGCCCACAGTCCCCTGTCAGTATTATAGGTTTTCATTGTTCTGCTGTATTTTTTTTTCATTGTTCATATCACTTTCTTACGTTCTAGGTACTTTACTTATTTATTATAGCTATTGTCTGTCTCTTCCCCAATAAACTGTGGACTCCACAAGAGCAGAGATTTATATTCGTCTTGCTCATGTCTGCATCCCTGGCACAAGGTAGGCGTGCGATAAATATTTGTTTCATGAATAAATGAGTGAACATGGCAGTCAACCATCCTTTCTGGCACTAATATTTAGAATTACTGTAGTTCACAAATCCTTTCTGAAAAGATTGCAGTAATTTGTACCCCCAACTAGTAATATACGAGCTTGCTTATTTTCCCATATTCTTATGAGCATTGCATGTTATCAGTGTTTTTAATTGTACCCTATTTGTTGAGTGCAAAGAGACTTCAATGATTTTAAAATTTTCCATGCTTATTAATCATTTGCGTTTTCACTACTAGAAATTAACTCTCCATGTCATTTGGCCACTTTAATTTTGGATTGTCATTTTTAATTTATTTTTATTTTTTTAATTTATTTTCCATAATTGCTGTTGGTAGATAAGTAGGTCTTGAACCTATTTTTCATACAAGACTTGTTCTATCTACCTTTTCACGTAAGGAGGTTAAAAGCAGAGTCAGCTTGACTTCAGCTTGTCTTTTTAAAATATCTTCATGGGCTCTTTTATAAATTGACTTACTACTTTGTCTATCTAAATGCTTTGTTCCACTTTGTCTTTTAAACATTTGACTTAAAGCATTTAGTAGATTTCTGTTCAAATAAATGTAAGAATACAAATATTCCTTTTTATTATTCAGATGAAATAAAAGATTTTTTAGTCAAACTTTATGATGTCTTGCAATGAAGGATCATTTTAGGATCAAGGTTCTTCTTATCTAAATTGCTGTCGCAGTTAGTAGTAAAGACAGGAAACTGTCAGTAGATGACTTGATGCACAAAGTCTTGCCTTTCAGGAACAGGGAAAAGCAAAGATCATTGCTAGGTAGGGTTTAAATAATTTGAACTACAGCAAAACTCTTTATAAGTCAGGGATAAGTGACAGAGTTTGTTTTTCTTTTCCTTTGTTTTTCATAAAACAAAACACCCAATTGGTGTCCAGGGTAATCAAGTCATGATTCTGTGAGCAAAGAATAACAATTTCATAAAATAACACATTCCATTTATATAATGATTCATAATTTTCAAAGTCATTTTATAAATATTATCATATTTGATCCTCAAGAGCAAAGCAATTGTTCAGAAAAGTAAACCATAAGTTCATAAAAACTAACTCTAGTGACCAGGGTCTTGTATGAATTCTGTGACAGAGCCAGGACCCCTGGGTTTCATGAAGGATATCTACTCTACTGAATTATTTAGAGTTGCAATAAGTAAAAATGTTAAAGTGGGAAAATGATATTAGAATATTAAGTTGAACAGGCTAGGCCTGAAAATAGGTTTCTCTCTTTTATTCTAATAACAATGTTAAGTTTTTATCTTCTCCTGTCTTAAAAAAACAGACAGGCCGGGTGCGGTGGCTCAAGCCTGTAATCCCAGAACTTTGGAAGGCCATGGCGAAAGGATTTCCTGAGCCCAAGTGTTAGAGACCAGCCTGGGCAACTAGGTGAGACCTTGTCTCTACAATAAATCAAAAAATTAGTCCGGGGTAGTAGGATGCACCTGTAGTTCCAGCTACTTGGAAGGCTGAGGCGAAAGGATCACCTGAGTCCAGCAGGTTGAGGTTGTAGTGGCTGTGAACATGCCACTGCACTTCAGCCTGGGTGGGTAACAGAGTGAGAGTCTAACTCAAAACAAACAAACAAATAAAAAACAACAACAACAACAACAAAAAACAGACTGACATCTACCTGGTACCTTGTTGTCCCAGGTCAGTATTTACAATTCAAAGGAGATAAGTCAACAGTGTCAAGAGAAAAAATCTTCTACCAAATCTTACTCTATTATTTTAATATTCACTGTGATATATATGTAGACTACAGTACATATTTCTTGTGTGTGTGTTTTGTGTGTTGTGTGCATGTGTGTGTATGTGTGTGTGTGTGTGTGTGTGTGTGTGTGTGTGTGTGCTATCTATATACAGTACATATTTCTAAGGTAGGGCTCATTATTATAATCTGAAACACTGTGGGCTCACCTAGCTTTATAAACCAAGCTTAATTCTATATCCATCCTCGTGTTCCCGACTTAGCTGGCCCTTGTCATTCTTTTTTTTTTTTTTTTTTTTTTACTTGGAGTCTCCCTCTGTTGCCCAGGCTAGAGTGTAGTGGCACGCTCACAGCCACCGAAGCCTCGACCTGCTGGGCTCAGACGATCCTTCCACCTCAGCCTTCCAAGTAGCTGGAACTACAGGCACACGCCACCACGCCTGGCTAATTTTTTAATTTTTATTGTAGAGATGAGGTCTTGCCAAGTTGCCCAGGCTGGTCTCCAACTCCTGGACTGAGGCAACCCTCTCACCTCGGCCTCCCAAAGTGCTGGGATTATAAGTGTGAGCCACAGTGGCCAGCACCATTCTTAATTAGTCCTGTTTATGCCGGGTGTTTTTTAATTTTTTGTTTCTCACCCTCTTTTCTCAAAGCTTGGCTGGGTGACTGCTCCATTCAAACCTTCTTGCTTTTGCTTCTCAATTATTGATTGCTGTGTTTCAGAGTTTGGTTTCATTGAGTCAAGAACTGAACAGCAGCACCAACTTTCCCCTGATTTCAAATAATTCTGGCCTTTGGCGCTTCCTTACTATTTAGCCTGAGACATGAGAAGACCTTGGTCTGCCAAATAAGAGAGCTGGCCAGCAATGCTGTGCTTCAGCCTCAGTCTGGAGGCCAGTTTGCCTCCTACCAATAAACAAAGGATGTCAGACAGTCTAGGGAAAAGGTTCAGAGAATCGTGGTGCTTTTCTTGTGCCATAGATGATGATGGGATGTTTGGCTTGAAACCATATGTGAGACTTACATTTGTTACAGAATATTCATTTTCTACCAGTAATGCCTTGCCAACAAAATAAAAATAAACATATACAGAGCTTTTCTTAGGATGATGCCTGAAGTTACTTTCTATTAAAACAAACTTTTTGGGCAACCCCTTAGGGTCCCCTCCCACTGTGGGAGCTTTTCTGTCCTCTCAATAAATCCTGCTTTCTCACTTAAAAAAAAAAACCAGACTTCTTCCTGTATAACTCTTTTCTTCTGGAGAAAATTGGTAAACCCTTATATTTCTGAATTGCAGTTTAACTCAATACAATGCTAGGGTAGCAGTCATTTCTTTGGGGTGATAGCATGGTAAGAACATTGAAAATAATATTGTACGGGCACGGTGGCTCAAACCTATAATCCCAGCACTTTAGGAGGCCGAGGTGAGAGGATTGTCTGAGCCCGCAGGTTCGAGACCTGCCTGGGCAACATGATGAGACCTCATCTCTATAATTAAAAAAAAAAAATTAGCTGGGTGTGGTAATGCGCGCCTGTAGTTCTGGTTATTGGGAAGGCTGAAGCAGAAGGATCGCTGGAACCCAGCAGGTCAAGGCTATGGTAGCCAGGAGTGTGCCACTGCACTCCAGCCTGTGTAACAGAGTGAGACTCCAACTCAAAAAACAAAAGAAAAAGAAAAAGAAAATAATGTGGCCTAATCACCAACTTTATAGCCTACAGTATTATAGTTTTTCTCAAACTAGGTCACTGTCATCTGTCTTGGAATTTATCGTCAAAGGCAGGGACCATATCTGTTTAATTTTTTTCACTTAACATCTGCCCAGGACTTAGAGATATTATGGGATGGCATTATTTGAATTTCTAGTTATAGGATCTTGTGCTTTATCAATTTGATGAACAGACTTCTTGTATTAGGCAAAAATGATGGAATTTATAATTTTATCTCTCTTTACAAAAGAATTCCTTCCCAATATTCTTTTTTCCAGCTTTATGGAGATACAATTTAAAAATACATATATTTATTGTATATAACACGATGTTTTGATACATGCATACATTGCAAAGTGATTACCACAACCAAGCTAATTGTGACGGTACATCACTTTACATAGTTATCATTTTGTGTATGTGTGGTAAGAATATATAAGATTTACTCTGTTAGTAAATTTCAATTTTTACAATTCATTATTGTTAACTATAGCCATTATGCTATAGTTAGAGCTCCAGATAAATTTATTTATTTATCTGTCTGAGACTTTGTACCCTTTGAACAGAATCACCCCATTTCCCCCCACCTTCTAGCAATCATCACTTCTGCTCTCTGCTTCTGAATTTGACTTTTTTAGATTCCACATATAAGTGAACTTATACAGCACTTGTCTTTCTGTGTCTGGTGTAATTCACTTAGAACAATTGTTTCCAGATTCATACATGTAATCACAAATGACAAGATTCTCTTCTTTTTTTGAGAATGAATAATATTTGTATGTGTGTATATCACATTTTCTTGACCCACTCATTTGTCCATGGACACACATTGATTCCATATCTTGGCTATTGTTAATAGTAATGCAATGAATATGAGAGTGCAAATATCTCTTTGACACAGTGATTTCATTTTCTTTGGATATGCACCCAGAAGTAGGATTTCTGGATCATATGATAGTTCTATTTTTAATTTTTTTAAGAATCTCCATTATGGCTGCACCAATTTTCCTCCCCACCTGCAGTTTGCCTGTTTCTTCTTCTCCACAACCTCACTAACTCTTGTTATCTTTTGTCTTTTTGGTAATAGCCATTTAAACAGGTATAAGATGAGATCTCACTGGAGCTTTGATTTGCGTTTCTCTGATGATTATTAATGTTGAGCATTTTTCATATATCTGTTGGACATTTGTATGTCTTCTTTTGAGAAATGTCTATTAAGGTCCTTTGCTCATGTGTTAAGTGGGTTGTTTTCTTGCTATTGAGTTATTTCAGTCTCCCCCCACCCTCTAGCAATCATCACTTCTGCTCTCGGCTTCTGAGTTTGACTTTTTTAGATTCCACATATAAGTGAAATTATACAGCACGTGTCTTTCTGCGTCTGGTTTATTTCACTTAGAAATCCCTTATTTGATATATGATTTGGAAATTGTTTCTCCCATTTGGAAGATTATCTTTTCTCTCTGTTGATTGTGTCCTTTGGTGTGCAGAAGCTTTTTAATTTGGTGCAATCTCATTTGTCTATTTTTCCTTTTGTTGCCTAGGTTTTGGGGTCATATTCAAATAATCATCACCCAGACCAATGTCAAGAAGGTTTTTTCTGGCTGGGCGTGGTGGCTCAGTCTGTAATCCCAGCACTTTGGGAGGCCAAGGCAAGAGGATTGCCTGAGCCCGGGGGTTTGAGACCAGCCTGGGCAACTTGTTGAGGCCTTGTCTCTACAATAAATCACAAAACTAGCTGGGTGTGGTGGCGTGCGTCTGTAGTTCCAGCTACTTGGAAGGCTGAGGCGGAAGGATTGCTGGAGCCCGGCAGGTCGAGGCTGTGGTGACTGTGAGTGTGCCACTGCACTCTAGTCTGGGTGAAAAGAGTGAGATGCTAACTCAAAAAGGAAAAAAAAAGAAAAGAAAAGAAACTTTTTTCTTATGTCTTCTTCTAGTGGTTTTACAGTTTCTGTTTATATGTCTAAATTTTTGATCAATATTGAGTAAATTTTTCCTTAGGATTTGAGATATGTCCAATTTCATTCTTCTGCATGTGGATATTCAGTTTTCCCAGTGCCATTTATTGAAAAGATTATCATTTTCCCATTGTATGCTTCTGGCACCTTTGTTGAAGATCACTGACCATGAAATGAAGATTTATTTATGAGTTCTCTATTCTATTTCATTGGTCTGTAAGTCTGCTTTTTAAATGTCAATACCATACTGTTTTGATTATAATATTTTTATAGTATATTCCTAAGTCAGAGAGTGTGATGCCTCCAGCTTTATTTATTTATTTATTTATTTATTCATTCATTCATTCATTCATTCATTCATTTTGCTCTAGATTGATTTGTTTTTTGAGGTCTTTTGTGGTTCCATATAAATTTTAGAATTTTTTCTCTATTTCTGTGAAAAGGGCCATTGGAATTTTAACAGGGATTGCTTTGAGTCTGTAGATCACTTTGGGTACTATGAACAATTTAACAATATCCATAATTCCAATCCACAAACACAAGGTATCTTCAACTCTTTCTTCTCCAATTTATTACATTGATGTTTTATAGCTTTCAGCGACAGCTCTTCCATCTCCTCAGTTAAATTTATTCCTAAGTGTTTTTTCTAATGCTGTTGTGAGTGGATTTTTTTTATTTATTTCTTTTTTGGATAGTTTGTTTTTAATGCATAAAAACACTACTGGTTTTTGTAAGTTGATTTTGTATCCTGCAACTTTACCAAATTTAGTTATTCTAACAATGTTTTGGTATAGTCTTTTAGGCTTTCTGTTTATAAAATTATGTTATATACTAACAGAAAATTTTACTTTTTTCTTTCTAATTTAAATGCTTTTTATTTCTTTTTCTTGAAAAATAGCTTTGCCTAAGACTTGTAGTACTACATTGAACACAAGTGGTAAGAGTGAGTATCCTTGTCTTGGTGCATATCTTAGAGGAAAAGCTCCAACCTTTCACCACTGAGTATGATGTTTTCTGTGGGCTTGTTATATATGGTATTTATTATGTTGAAGTACATTCTTTCAATATCTAATTTGTTGAGACTTTTTTCATGAAAAGATGTTGAACTTTGGTTTTTTTAGACATCTATAGAGATGATTTTATTTTTATTTTATTTCTTATTGTTAATGTCATGTATCACATGTATTGATTTGTATATGTTGAACCATCCTCTCTGAGAAATAAATCACACTTGATCATGGTGTGTGATCTTTTTAATATGCTGTTTGATCTGACTTGCTAGTATTTTATTAAGGGTTTTTGCATCATTGTTCATCAGAGATATTGGCCTATAGTTTTCTTGAAGTGTCTTTGTATGGCTTTGGTATTAAGGTAATTCTGGCTTTGTAAAATAAGTTGGAAATGTTCACTACTCTATAAGTTTTAGGAAGAGTTTGAGAAGGATTGGCATTAATTCCTTAACTATTTGGTAGCAGGCACCAGTGAAGCCATCAGGTCCTGGGATTTTCTTTGTTGAAACATTTTTTTGATTACTGATTCAATCTCTTTCCTCGTTATTGGTCTGTTCAGATTTTCTATTTCTTCATGATTCAATATTAGTAGGTTCTATGTTTCTAGGAACTGATTCATATCCTTTAGATTACCCAATTTATTGGCATAGAATTGTTCATAGTAATCTCTTCTTATTCTTCGTATTTCTGTGGTATCAGTTGTAATATCTTCTTTCTCATTTATGATTTTGTTTACTTGAATGGTTTAATCATGTTAAAGTTTGATAAGCTTTCTTATTTTAAAAAAATACCTTAGGTTCATTAAATTTTTAAAATCATTTTTATACCTCTATTTAATTTTATTTCTGTGCAAATCTTTATTATTTTCTTCTATTGACTTTGGGCTTAGCTTGTTCTTTTTTTCTAATTCCTTGAGGAGTAAATTTAGGTTATTTATTTGAGAACATTCTTTTTCCTTTATGCAGGCATTTTTTGTTATAAACTTCTCTTGTATAGCTGTTTTTTTATGCTATAAGTTTTGGTATGTTGTATTTCGATTTTCATTTGTCTCATTTGTTATTCAGGAGTGTGTTGTTTTAATTTCCACATATTTGTGATTTTTTAAAGTTTCTTCCTGTTAGTGAGTTCTAGTTTTATACTATTATGGTTAGAAAAGATACTTGATAAGGATTTAATCCCCTTAAATTTGTTAAGACTTATTTTGTAGCCTAACATATGACCGATTCTGGAGAATGTTCCATGTACCCTTAAAAAAGTGTATATTCTACTGCTGTTGAATGCAATGTTCTATAAATGCCTGTTAGGTTTCATTGGTCCATAGTGTGGTTCAAGTATGCTATATTCTTATTGATTTTTTTGTTTGTTTGTTTGGATGACCTATCTATTGTTGAAAATGAGGTACTGAAGTCTCCTACAATTATTGCATTGTAATCTATTTTTCTCATTAGTTCTTTTAATATTTGTTTTATATAGTAGGTGTTCTGATGTTGAGTGCATATATATTTACAATTGTTATATTTTGATAAATTTATCCCCTTATTATATAGTGACCCCCTTTGACTCTTTTGACAATTTTTGACTTAAAGTATATTTTGTCTCATGTACATATAGCCACCCCTGCTCTCCTTTTGTTACTATTAGCATGCAACTTTTTTTCCTTTCTCTCACTTTAAGCCTGTGTATGTCCTTAAAGCTAAAGTGAGTCTCTTGTAGACAGCACATAGCATTTAGGGTCTTATTTTTTATTCCTTCGGTCACTCTATGTCTTTTGGTTGGAAAATTTAATCCGTTTACATTTAAAGTAATTGTTGATAATAAGGACTCACTACTGCCATTTTGGCAATTGTTTTCTAACTGTTTTGTATTCCATTCATCCTCATTTGCTTTTTTCTTTTGTGATGTGATGATTTTTGTGTGTGTGATAGTGTATTTTGCTTCCTTTCTCTTTTTTTTTTTTTTTTTTGAGTGGGAGTCTCACTCGGTTGCCCAGACTGGAGTGCAGTGGCCGCTCCCGGTCACCACAGCCTCAACCTGCTGGGCTCCGGCGATCCTTCTGCCTCAGCCTTCCAAGTAGCTGGAAATACAGACGCGTGCTACCATGCCCGGCTAATTTTTGATTTATTGTGGAGATGAGATCTCGCCAAGTTGCCCAGGTAGGTCACAAATCTCATTATCTTTTATGTAGTTACCCTAGATTTTATTTAGAGTTACCATGAGGCTTACTTAAAGCATCATATAGTTATAGTAGTCTATTTTAAGGTGTTAATAACTTCGACTACATGTAGGAGTTCACTGCCACTAAGTCTGCCTTATGAAAAATGCTAAAGGGAATTCTTCAAGTTGAAGTGAAAGGATTCTATCTAAAAACATAAAAACACATGAAAATATAAATCTCACTATAAAAATAAGAATATAAATTCAGAAAAGCTCCATGCTTTAACTTCTCCTCCCCTCGTATTTTAAGTTATTGATGTCATAATTTACCACTTTTATATATGGTATATCCATTAATCAATTATTGTACCTATAGTTTTGTCTTCTAACTTTTATACTGGTTGCAAATTATTTATATACCACTATCACAATATCAGAATATTCTCAATTTTTATGTTCTTGCCTTTACAGTGAGCTTTGTAATTTCATGTATTCTCATGTTGCTAGTTAGCTTTTCTTTATTTTAATTTGAAAAATTCTCTTTAGCATTTCTCATAAGGCAGATTTAAAGGTAATGAATGCTCACAGTTTTTATTTGTCTGGGACAGTCTTTACCTCCCCTTCATTTTGCAAAACCAGTCTTGCAGAGTATAGTAATGTTGATTGACAGCTTTTTCTTTCAGCACTTTGACTATTTCATCTCAGGTCTGCAAGGTTTCTGCGAAAAATCTGGGGATAATCTTATGGTGGTCTCCACATATGTGATAAGTTGTGTTTGTCTTCTGTGAAAGATTTTCTTTCTTAAATGTTTGAGAATTTATTGTGACTCAATAAAGATCTCTTTATATTTAATCTATTTGAAGTTCTCTGGGATTTATGGATCCAGATGATTGTTTTCCTCTCCAGATTTTCTGTCATTATTAGTTTAAATAAGCTTTTATTCCCTTTTCTTTTTCTGCTTCTTCTGAGACTTTCATAATGTGTATATTGGTTTGCTTGCCAGTATCCCAAAAGTCCCACTAGATTTCCTTACTCTTTTTCATTCCCCTTTCCTCCCCTGCACTCCCCCACCCCCACCCCCAATCTGGGTAGTTTCAAATGATCTGTCTTCAAGCTCACTGATTTTTTCTTCCAGTTCATCAAGTCTGCTATTAAAGTTCTGTATTGAATCGTTTGTTTCGGTCATTATGTTCTTCACCTCCACAATTTCTGTTTGGTTCTTTTTTACGGTTTTTATCTTTTTGTTGGATTTTTCATTTTTTAATTTATGTATTTTTTTTATTCTGTTTAGTTGTTTGTGTTCTCTTATATTTCACTGAGCTTCTTATAAAGGATCATTTTTGAATTATTTGTCAAGCAGTTTATAAATCTCCACTTTTTTTATTTTTGAGTTGGAGTCTCACTCTGTCGCCCAGACTGGAGTGCAGTGACTGCTCCCGGCCACTGCAGCCTCGACCTGCTGGGCTCCGACGATCCTTCCGCCTCAGCCT
>NW_007253048.1:215702-222287 GCF_000164805.1 Carlito syrichta
TGAACCTGCGGGCTCAGGCAATCCACTCACCTCAGCCTCCCAAAGGCGCGGGATTACAGGCTGAGCCACCGAGCCCAGCTAAATCTCCACTTTTTAAGGGTTGTTATTGGATCTTTATGCTGTGTGTGTATGTGTGTGTGTGTGCACGTGCTCGCGTGTGTTTTCATGCTTCCCCCAATATTTTTGATTGACCTTTTCTTTTATAATTTAATGAGCCGTGTGCTTTTCTCTTCTTCTAATTTCTTTCTTCCCTTATGGAAAACAAAAAAACATGTAACAATAATGTCTCAATTTCCAGAAGGAATTTTACCAACAACAAGGTCCATCTTTTTGGCACCAACTAATATACCTAGGTGGTCACCTTGTTTCCCCTGTGCCAGCCATCCTAATTCTAGCATCCTTTATATCAGGTTTAGCCCTTTTGTTCTGCTATGGAATATGTAAAGTAAAGGCAAGGAATTCAAGATGCTATGTAAAAGTCTTTATTCTACCTTAAACTAACATTGTCTTAAACTCTGTAATAACTGTTATAGTAGCCAGATGCAGTGGCTCATGCCTGTAATCCCAGTACTTTGGGAGGTGGAGGTGAGAGGATTACCTGAGCTCAGGGGGTTTGGGACCAACCTGAGCAACAGGTGAGACCTTGTCTCTACAATAAATCAAAAAATCAGCCAGGCATGTTGACACATGCTACTTGGAAGGCTGTGCCAGTTACTTGGAAGGCTGAGGTGGAAGGATCATCTGAGCCCAGTAGGTTGAGGCTGCAGTGGTCACAAGCATGCCACTACACTCCAGCCTGGGAGACAGAGTGAGACTCCAATTAAAAAAAAATTAAATAAATAAATACTATATTATTTGCTTAGTATTTTCAGTTTTGCTTATTGTAATAGCCTGCTAAGATATCCACAGAAATAGAATAAATGCCCTTTTATTTTTCCTTTCTTCATTGAAATGGATAATAGAACTTTAGTATTGGCTGGGTGTGGTGGCTCATGCCTGTAATCACAGCACTTTAGAAGGCCAAGGCAGGAGGATAGCTTCAGACCAGGAGTTTGAGGCCAGCCTGGATAACATACCGAGACCTTGGTCTCTACAAAAAATTTTTTAAAAGTTGACCATGGTGTGCATGCCTGTAGTCCCAGCTACTCAGGAGGCTGAGGTGGAAGGATTGCCTGAGCCCAGGAGGTTAAGGCTTTGGTGAGCTGTGATCAAACCACTGCACCTCCAGTCTGGGTGACAAAGTGAGACCCTGACTCAAAAAATAAAAAATAAAAAAAGAACTTGGAGGTGTTGACCTTATGTACTCACCAATAAGTCATCAGTTTTACAACTAAGACTCTGTAGTGGTTTAGGGGGACTCCTCCCACATCTTTTCTAAACCCTAATTTAGAAAAGGGGACTACAGGGGAATTCTGGTTATAACACCCACCCCCCCCCACACACCCCTTTTCTGGAAGCAACCAATGAACTATCTCTAAAAACCTCAGACAAGTCTGAGAAACTCCTGTTCCAACACCCTGCCCAAATTTCAAAGGACCCGTAGGTCAGATTATGGCAGAAATTTCCAGACACTTTTTAGACTGTTTGGGCTTAAACAAAATCACTAACAAGTATCATATCATCCTATGGTGACTTCACCTTTTCAATTGCTCTTATCCTGTACTTTAAAGAAATGAGCCGGGGTTTTCAGACCCAGTTCAAATGCTCTTAAGACAATGTGAGAAGCCAGAATCCCTTGGTAGACATTTCACTGAAGAAAGCCTAGTAACTAAAAAAATGAAGGGCCCTAATTAGCTGTTGGGGGCAAGTGGGCCATAAATAAATCTGAAATAAACTAAGTACATAATTCCATATATAGAAATTTTGCCTATATTCACATTCAGAGAATTTGAGAATTGAAGTTTTCTGTTTAATGATAGAGTATTGGTTTGGCTGAAGTAACAAAAAGAGTTAAAATAACAATGATTTTAAAAACACACATTTTATTCCTCTCCAATGCAAAAGTGCGGGTTGGCAATCCTGTGTCGAATCAGCCCCATAGTCTTGAGGCTCTTCTTTCTGTTGCCCTTTCATCCTCAACTCTTTGTTTCCATCTGAAACTCCATAATAACTGACTTAGCTTCTATCTCCAACCAGCTTTCAAACTAAAGGAAAGAGCTCTGGGGATGGGATGACATATCCCTTCCCTTCACGACCGCAACCAACAATGGCACAAAGCACCTCTGCTCAGAATGCACTGGCGTAACCAAGTCCACAGCTTTACCTATCTGCAAAATAAAGTTTTGAGCTGAGTATCCGTGTGTTCTTATAAGAGAATGGGTACTGGAGGGCAATGATTAGTTTCCTCCACAGTCTAAGTTTCCAAGGATAGAATATAATATCTACAATTCATAGAGAAAGTGGTTCTATAATTAAGTGCCCATCCCTTCTCACTAAGGAATTGGTGAAAACTATAATCTGAAGTAACTCTGTTTTTATTGATATGATTCGCAATGCGAGCGGGGATCCCCAAAACTCGGAATTTATTTATAAAAATTATGTATTCTTGTTTCAACTTCAGTCATCTTCCAAGAACTTTCCATTGGATGCACTACACCTATTGGGGCACTTTTGCCACTGCCCAAAATAGTTTTTGAACTCGTCAATTTTGAATGCCTTTTAGTGCTTATACCATTTTTCTGTGTGTTTCACCTCTTCCACACTGATACATTTCACTTTGAGGACTTTTTATCATCTGGAGAAACAAACAAAAAAGTCTCTTGGGGTGATATTGAGTGAATAAAAAGGGGAGCACCCAGATCATGGCATTTTTGGTCAAAAACTCCTGAACACTCATTATGGTATGGCCAGGTGCACTCATAGATCACCCATCATGAAATGGGCAAACACGTTGAAAGAATCTCCAAAAGAAGATTCACTAAAGCGGAAGTCAGTCTCTCAAAACAACGCTAGCTGGTACATCTCCAGCAAGGTCCAGGGAGAGACTTTCTAATCAAACGTTCATATTTCTGCAGCAAAATGTGTGAATGTTCATATTATGTGCAATAAGTAAGGATCATATATCGTCTTATGTGACTTCACGGGTCCGATTTTGCCTCCAAAATGAGTTACAAAAAACTTTTCAGGGTTTTCTTTTGATTTCAGGATGAAGGATGGGAGATGGCTGGCTCTCATTCCTCTACAAGCAAAATTCTCAAACTTGGTTTTACAGAAGAACCACTTGGGGCGCCCCAGCTCAGAGACTGAATCAGACTCTATGGGGGTGTGGCCTGGGAACTGGAATTTTTGACAAACAACCCAGATGATACTAAAGCAGATGGCTGGGGAAACACTTCAAGAAACACTGCCTAGAGCGCAGCACTGCGGCATGGGAAACAGGTGGGAACCTCGGCTGGACTATTTTTATCACATGGTCTCCCCACACCTCCCTTTGACATCAGTTTTACCCTGCAGTAAAGTTTCACAGAATTTTTCCATGACATTTTGATGGGAAGAGGGTGTCCAAAGGACAGAATATGCAAAGAATCAAAGGGACAGGAGAGAAAAACAAAGCAGAGGAGGAAAGAACTGCTATTCTAAATTCAAGCTACAGCCTGGTCATCAGATTATGTCACGTGCACTCACTCTCTGTTTAGTGAATGAGCACTGTGGGTCAAACACTGATACAGATACTTGTAAAACCACAGAATAGTTCTAGACCACGTAATGTTCCTTTGTTGTAATTCTTTCTCCCCACTCTTCTTATTGATTTTTCTTGGAAGGGTGGGCATCAGTCATTGAACTATGATTGAACCCTTCCAGGTTGTAGCTCCATCTGGTGGAATATAAGAAAATTAACCTGTGCCCCACTGGTTTTGTTTGTTGTTCTTGTTTGTGTTTAACAGTGGTGCTCTGTTTAACAGAGGTGTACTGAATCATAGCGGTCCCCAACCTTTTTGGCATCAAGAACTGGTTTCGTGGAGGTCAATTTTTCCATCGACGGGGGTGAAGGTGGTGGAGAATCATCAGGTATTAGATTATCATAAGCAACACGCAACCTAGATCCCTGGCATACGCAGTTCATAATAGGGTTAGCGCTCCTATGAGAATCTAATGCCTTTACTGATCTGACAGCAGACGGAGCTTCGCTGACCGTTGCTCACCTCCTGCTGTGTGACTGGGTTCCTAACCGCTCACGGACTGGTACCTGCCCACAGCGTCAGTGTTGGGGACCCCTGCTCTATTTGACCATGTCATCTGTGCTAATGAAAGTTATTTGTTAGCTGTAGGTAAGCATATGAGAGAATTATCTATACTGCCCCATTGGAGAGTATTAGACTAATCCACATGGCTGAGAACGTTTTAGTGTTAAGTAGGTTAACACTCAGTGAAATTTCCCTAATATAGCCTGCACTGGCTGGAGACGCACTGACCTTCCTCACAAGAGCTTTCCCCTGTGCCTGGGCTCCTAGAAAAGTCTTGAATATGGCTATCACCGCCTTTCTATCTTGGCAATAGGTAATGATTGAATATGGCTATCACCACCTTTCTATCTTGGCAATAGGTAATGAGCTGGGCATGAGAGCTTCAAATACTACAAAAAGTCCTTTGGGGGGCCTTCTGGGTTTTGCAGTCTGTCTGGGTGTTCAAAAGTTGTTTTGCCACCCATTCATCTCCCTCTTTTCCGACCTCCTCTGACACTGTGCATTTTCTCTACAGCACCCATTTCCCGTAAATTCACTCTTTTGTTTTACTCACCAAAGCTCATGCTCCCACCCCTTCTCTGAGCTTTATCTTTTCATATGGTTTTGCGTATGGAGATCTGGTTATCTCTGCAGAAGTTTCTGTGTTGATGTTTGTGTTTGGAGGTCTCTCTGTAGGTAGGCGTGTATCCCTGTGGGAGGGAGTAGAGGTGAGATGGTGGTGGTGATGTTTTGACATATCAGTGCTCACAAGTGAGAACGTAACCAATGCTATTTTTAGCCTAGTTGGCTTCTATGAAAATGGAGGATTTGAATAAATGGAGGGGAGGTAAGAGAATAAGGAGGATAATGAGTATTTGTGGAGATGAGAATGGGTATGATCAAAGGGGACCTATAAAAAAACCAGAATAGAGAAGCCCCAGCCCCAGTGTCAGCCCCACAAGATCAGAGACTTCATCTATTTTGATCTCTGAAGTCTCCTCAGGGGCATGAAGGGGACCTGACATGTAGAGTAAGCACTCAATATGTGTTGAATGAGTGAATGTAATTGCTGTGATGGTCGCCATTAAATAAACTAGATTGTACAGCATTTAGGAATATCTGTGATGTCAGAGGTAGGTTGGAGAAATAATGAGGAGTCAAAGTTGGTCTTGAATGTCAGACTAAGTGTTTGATTTGGAAGAGGCTGATGCAGTAATCCGGGTTGCAGGGAAAAAGGCTTTCTGTGTTCCATGCTACAGAACTCTTCACTAATGTTGCAATCACAGCTCAGTTCCTTACAGACTGGGTGACATGGGACAAACTTCCCTTCACATGGCCTTGGATTCTTCTTCTCTGTCTGAATTACAGATGTTGAGGTTCCTCAGGGCTCAGAACTGAGGCACCTTCTCTTCTATTTAAATCTTCTCCTCTGGGCCAATGGTTCTCAATACCATGTATGTGCAGATAATCCCATATTATTACCTCAAGCCAGATTCCTCACCCTGGTTCATATATTCAGCCTTCTAATTGACCTCTTCATTTGGATGACTGATCTTTTTTTTTTTTGAGACAGGTAGTGTCTCACTCTGTCCCCTAGACTGGAATGCAGTGGCACAATCATGGCTCACAGCAGCCTCTACCTCCTGGGCTCAGGCGATCCTTCCACCTCAGCTTCCCATGTAACTGGGACTACAGGTGTAATTTTTTGCCTGGCTAATTTTTTGATTTTTTTTCTTTTAGAGACAAGGTCTTGCTGTGTTGCCCAGGCTGGTCTCAAACTCCTGGGATCAAGTAATCCTCCTGCCTCAGCCTTCCAAAGTGCTGGAATTAAAGGCGTCAGTCACTGCACTCCACCTGATCTTATTTTTTCACATGGCCAAAATGCGACTCTTGATTGCACATTGCATTTCACTTTCTCGGCACCTATTTCTTCTCTAGTCCTCCCAACCCAGCTATTGACATTGCCATGTACCTAGTTACTTAAGTTAGAAACTTCTTTCTGGCTCCTCCTGAGAAATGTTGCTTCCTTTTCTCTTGCTGCTAAGAGAGCCAGTCACAAAGACTCTGTCTCAAAACACAGGCCCCCACTTACCTCTCACAATCGTCTCCACTTGCTCCTTTGGTACAAGCCCTGTCATCTCCTGCCTCGACTGTGGATACCCATCTGCCTCCCACATTTCTTTTTTACACCCTTCCAAGCCTTTCATCACACTGAAGCCAAAGGGATATTTAAAGCTTTACCTTAGTCTCTAATTGCTCCACTTTCACTCTATTCAGCCTTCCATTGTACAAGAATGAACTCCAAATTCCTTGTCGTGGTCTGGGCCACTTCCATCCTCCCAGATCATCCTCCCTTCTCTCCAGACCCCACTTTGCTCCAGCCCCTGCCTATCTTTTTTTTTTTTTTTTGAGTTGGAGTCTC
>NW_007253048.1:222461-249183 GCF_000164805.1 Carlito syrichta
CTCACCTCAGCCTCCCAAAGGCGCGGGATTACAGGCTGAGCCACCGAGCCCAGCTCCCCTGCCTATCTTTACGTATCTCAAGCACCCAACTCCTTCTTGGTTGGAGGCCTTAACACTCTCCCTTCAGTCCTTTCCAGGGAGGAATCTTTTCTCCTCTCTTATGTTTCAGCTTAAAGGCCACCTTGCTGGAGAAGCCTTCATGAATTACTCTATCTAAAGTAGGTCCACCCACCTATTATCTCTCCCACAAGACTCTATTGTTTACTTCACAGACTTTTCATAGTCTGTAATCTTTTTATTTGTCGATTTGGTTTTCCCCACTAGGGCGTAAGTTCCACAAGAGCAAGGACACTGTCTTCCGTACTAGTGAACCTCAAGCTTCGAGAAAAGAGCCTAGCACAGACCACACACTTGGTAAACATGTGTTGAACTAACAGAGGAGCCTGCATAAGCCTCGTTTTCTTATTCTGTGGCCTCAGGATAAAAATACAACCTACCTCGTAGAGTGGTTATGAGAATTGAATGAGAAAATATGAAGAGCTCATGTTATTATCATCATATTCCTAATACTAACACTATATACTTATTATTGCTAATGTTGGTACTTTCTACCACATTACTACTAATATTATAGTAATCATTTTAGTAGTTAATTTTAACTACCTCGTAAGAGTTGTTGAAAAGATCAATGACCACCAGGTACAGTGGCTCACACCTATAATCCCAGCACTTTGGGAGGTGAAGATGAGAGAATTGCCTGAGTCCATTCAAAATCAGCTTGGGCAACCTGGCAAGACCTCATCTCTATAATAAATTTAAAAATTAACTGAGTGTGGTGATACGTGCCTGTGATTCCAGCTACTTGGGAGGCTGAGGCAGAAGGATCACCTGAGCCCACAATTCCACTGCACTCCAGCCTGGGTGATAGAGTGAGACGCCAAGTCAACAAAAAAAAAAAAAAAAGAAAAGACTAATGGCACTACTACTACTAAGTGAGAGTACTTGTCTTTTCAACAGTATTATTATTCTCGGCAAACTTCATGAAATATTTAAAATTAACTACAATTTGCAGATAAGGACACTGAGATCTGAAATATAAATAGCCTACCCATGATCACTTAGTTAGTGTTCATGAGAGCTTGAATTGTAAGAATACAGAGTTACAAATAAGTGCAGGTATTAAGTCTGAATGATTGCTGGAAAGGTTCTACCAGTGGCGTAAATAAGGCTTTTGGACAGAGTCGGCTCTAAGAAAGTGAATTTGTGCTGAGGGGATTTCTGGATATCCAAGGAGAGTTGCCTCATAGGCTATTGGAGATGCAGAACTTTTACTTTGATGAAAGGTCAGCAGTTGGAGATTTTAGCATTAAAAGAGTATAACCTCTTGGTTGTAATCATAATATACCTGGATACCTGGGAAGCTGTGCAGATAGAGAATGTAAGCAGAAATACACACACACACACACACACACACACACACACACACACTTCTTGGGACTGAAAGATGCTGGATGCCCCTCAAGCCTCTCTCTCTCTCTAATCTCCCACCCTCTTATTCACCCAACCCCATGTTGACATTCCTTTCAGTCTTTTATATCCTTGACCTTTCCCTGCATTTTGGATGCATTTTGGAGGTTCACTATATGGTCCTTAGGAATGTAAACAACTTTATGACCTTAAGGCAGGTCTTTGTCAGCTGATGTTAAGATCAGGCTCAGGTGCTGTGAATTTTTCAGAATAGAACAACAAAGCAAACTACCACAAAAATCTCTTTTCTACTGATGTCTCTAAAAAATAGCTAAAATATATATAGCACTTATAAACCAGGGATTATTCTAAGTACTTTACATGTATTAACTAATTTGTCCTGTATGACAATCCAGTGAGGTAGATTCTATTATTTTCTCTATTTTGTAGTGGAAATTAAGACACCGAGTAGCTTGGAAATGTGTCTAATGTCACAAAACTGTTGTGCTATGATTGGCTAGAAAACAAATGAAGTCGATTTGGAGGAATGGGAGAGAAAACCCATAAGAAGGCTGTGGTTAGAGAAAGGAACAGTAACATCTAAGACCCAACTGTGAAATAATCCCCTAGGATTTATAACACTTAGATCACTTAAAAACATATAATATTAAAACTGCGAGTGCCATGTCACCTCTAAAGCTCAGTGACGTTTAGTTTTTCACCGAAAGCAGTAGCCACAACTTCTTAGATCGGTCACTAGACTTAGCTCTGCCAACAACCAGGTATTAGACAAGTTCCTCCATAATCTCTAGGGCTCAGTTTCTTTATGTGTGCTTGAAAGGGGACTGACGAGTTAACTTCCGAGGACTTTTATACTTGAATTACTACAGGGATTTGTGAGGCTACTTATCTGTGTACATTGCCAGTCTGTAAAAATACTCTTCCTTAAATACAAACTTCTTTGTATTACTTCCCTACCACAAAAAACTTTTTGATGCTTTCTCCTGCCTCCATTCACTCATTCCCCTCCCCCCAATGGCCGTGGCAATCTTGATATTAGAAATAGCCATCTTGTGGGGAAAAACCTCAAGGTTCCCATTTGTTTTCTAGCATTCAATTAGCAAGAGAATTTACCGGCAATTCACTTAAAGAGATGGAGCCTTATTAAAACCAAAAACAAGCGGCTCATGGGAAAGCTTTTGTGCACTTGAGCATAACTCCTTATTTGTGTCAGCCAAAAGTTGTCCTGACTTACACTGTCATGCATTTTAACCAAATTAAAGTATCACATCATCATTACAAGTTTCATAATTTGTATCCAAGTTGTCTTCTTTTATCTTTTACCGAAAAGTTGAGTTTAAGGTAAAATTTTAACCTGCAAAGACAGTGGGCTCATGTAGCACGATGTCAGCTGACCTACTTGTTTCATTTTAAATGAAACTAACTTTTGCTTGTAATTCTCCCTTCTTTTTTCTTCTCTTCTACTCTCACCTTCTTCCTGGAAAATGTCATTCAGGTCAGAGATTTTAGATGTAATGTGAGATGGTTTTTATCTTCCAGCATTTGGGATGGCATATTATCATGACTGCAATGTTCAGACACGAGTTTGCCAGTGAGTAGAGCCTAATGACAGAATTCTGCAGATAATATAGATACCACAGAACTTTTGAATTGCTTAATTACCATTGAGCTTGCTTATAAAAGTAGAAAGCACTTCTGTTTTTAAAAAAAGAGAAATATAGTTTTCAAATGAGATTTACTGAACTGCAAAGAAACCTTTATTTTGAAGTCATGTTATTATTACTAACAGCAACGATGGTGACTTATGCCACTCAGTACAGTTCCACATACACTTCATATGTGATTTTTGGTAATAATTCTCAAGCTGTGTGGAAAGGGTTGGGCATTCATTCATTCATTTGTTCACTCATTCATTCAGTCAACTGTCCTCACTTGAGAGAAGGACAAAAGGCCGGACTGCTTTTTGAGATAAATGGACTGGTAGTTTGAGGAGAGGTCCGGTATTTGCAGGGCCTGGCTGCAACCTGGAACCTAGAAGGTTGAGATGTGATACACAAGGGACTCAGGAGTCACAATCATGATTTACGCAAATGAGTCACACTGGAGTGAGCAGCACAGGAGTTATAGAAACCTGACAGCTGGACGGGGAGGTGCTGTTTTAGAGTCAAATCAACAGGTGGGCATCACCTGGGAGTCATCACTGCCAGTTTGCTAGGGCAGCATATTCCCACCTTGTCAAGGAGAAGGACCTGTGTTTAACATCAAAACGTCTTGTGCATTCCCCACATGGTAATTGCCATCCTCTTTATACCTGTTAATTGAGAAATATGTAACAATAAAAATCTGTTCATTAAGAAATATATAATAATAAAAAGCAACTAGGAATTAACAGAGCTTTGAAGGGAATTTGTATTTCACCAATTCTAGAAGTACTATGCCAGTTTTCAGTGTATTGCCTGTCCTTTTCAAATTCCTTCAGTAGCTGTTCTGCAGACATGGACTGGACTCTTGAAGTATTTCTCCTTTAGAAAGAGCACAGTGCTTAGCTGTGTTAGTAGAGGTCACTGGAACAGCATTGCAGGAAAAGGTGAGCTTCTCTTCCTGATTATGACTTTTTGCTTTTTCTTATGCTGCATAATTGTTCAGTGGCACTGTGTACGGGGTCATCCAGCAGTGCCCTGCCCCTACCATATGCCCAGAGGAACAGTTCCTCAGTGACTATTCCGTCCAATCTTGGGCCTGTGACCACCTTCTCACAGTCCTGCAATGTGGGTACTATGGCTCCAGATCTCATGTCCCATGTGGTGGTCTGACTCTCTCTGTGCACCTAGCCACAAGCCTCAGTTTGTCCATGCTCCAGAAGATTATGTCTTGTTTACCCAGCAGCTCTGGACCAGCTCTGGTCCTGGCAAACAGCAACCTTCTCTGACATCTTGTGATTTGCAAACACATCTTCTCCAACAAGGTCTGAACCCCAGTCTTAGGGAGAGAACCCTCTTTCCAAGTTGTCCTTCCTCTGGTACACTCCCTTAATCCTAGGATATCCTGTAAGGTTCTCTTTACCTTTTAATAGCTATTCTTCTATCATCATTGAATAATTATTTATGCTAAACTTCCCTTGTTTTACATGACTATGTGGTTTCTGTCTTTGGTTGAAACCAGACAGATAGAAATTCATCTGGAAAAATAACAACGTATATGTGTATGAGACATTGCATCTACAGATAGTATTTGGTATATAAAGGGATTTTCAAATTACTTGCAAATGCTGCCTATCACCTTCCAAGCATCCAAAGTTGCCAGGTCAGGAAACATTGGGCTAAAACTGGACAGGTTGACAGGAACAAAGGCAGAATCCTTGAGATGAAAATGGAGCTATTTGGGGATGAAATGAGCAGTGTGGGATGGTGGTTTGAAAGCTAGGAAACTGTTGGTGTCCAGTGATCAGTCCTGTCTCCTCTTGATCCAGAGTCTATGATGGTCACAAAGACCAAGTTTGTCTTGGATGAAGAGGCAGGGAGAAAGTGCCTGGGGTTATACTCAGTCAGAAGTGACTCAGAAACTGGACTGGGATGGAGTCTTCAGGTAGGGGAGAGGCAATGGCAAACCCAATGTTGAAAACCTGAGAGGGGCTGGGGAGATGAGGGGCAGAGCTAACACCAACACTTATTAAGCACCCGTTTGACAGATGAGTATATAAGGCAGGGGAGTCTTAGGTGAATTGCTCAAGAGCATTCAGGTGACAAGTAGAACGCACATGCTTGGAAAACAGGCCACCTGATTCCTAAATAGGGATTCCTCTTTATCACACTGCTAATCTACTTGGTCTTACCACTAAGGTAGGACAGAGATTTTCATCATTTTCTATGTTCTAGAACACATTAAACAGGTTATGAACAATCTATTTATTGAAGATATTAATGACATTTGTCTCTCCAAATATCTGAATATGACTTCAGGAGGATTCGATTTTGGAGAACATTTTCAATTCCTCTTTGGTTTTCTACCAATTGGATTTTTTTTAAACCATTCCTTGAGTCAATTTTGGAAATTTACAATCCCTCCCAAAGATTTATTTAATCTAAATATTAAGTTTATGTGCTTAATGTTATAAATAATATTTACTTTTTAAGTATCTTCCTCATCTGTGGCCAAAACTCACTCCACACACCAAATGGTGTGTTACTATGTTTTCTCCCTTTTCTCTGTGGTCATAGGAGCCAGAAGTTGTCTATTTAGTAGTATTTTCATTGAACCAGCTCTGTATTTTTCAGGCCAATTCCTTTGCTTTCTTTCTTTGTTTTAAATTTGATAGGTGGGGTGTTGTAAGAATTTCAGATGTGTTGATCTTTTTTTTTTTTGAGTTGGAGTCTTACTCCATTGCCCAGGCGGGAGTGCAGTGGCACACTCCATCGCCCAGGCTGGAATGCAGTGGCCACCCCAGCGTCAACCTGCTGTACTCTGACGCTCCTTCTGCCTCAGCCTTCCAAGTAGCCAGAACTACAGGCGCGTACTACTGCGCCCAGCTAATTTTTTAATGTATTGTAGAGAGGAAGCTTCGCTAATTTGCCACGTCTGGTCTCGAACCCATGGGCTCAGACAATCCACTCACCTCAGTCTTCCAAAGTGCTGGGATTCCAGGTTGAGCCACTGAACCTGGCTAATCATCTTTTTTCTTTATGACTTACTATAATAATTGTTCTATACAAGCACCCTAATTATTTGATTATTATTTTTTTCACTCTATCTTAATCCTTACTCCTATTTCCTTCTTCTGAATAGACTTCTTCCAGTTCTTGATCTGTATGTATTCTAGAAAGTATATATTTTTTATTTATTACACTCAACTTTGTGATTTTAAAATCTATCTACATTATATGCTTACAGTAGTACATATTGCTGCTGTAACAAGTTATTACAAGCTTAGTGACTTCAAACAAAAAATTATTCTCTCACAGTTCTAGAGGTCAGAAGTCCAAGATCAGTCTCGCTGGGCTAAAGTCAATATGTCGGCAGGTCTGGTTCTTTCTAAGGTTCTGAGACCACTGCCTTCCTCAGCTTATGGCTGCTTTCTTGCTTCATTCTAACCTCTTGCTTCCTTCATCATATCTCCCACTACTGACTGTTGATCCTACTGCCTTTTCTGACATGGAAACTTTTTATCATATTGGGTCACATGGATAACCCAGGATCATTACCCCATCTCAAAATCATTAACTTAATCATAACTGCTCAGGTTCTGGGCATGTAAAGGTGGCCATTTTGGGAAGATAATTATCCAGCCTACCACAATGCTCATCCAGTCTACCACTTCTAACAGCTGTGTGGTATGCCATGGTATACCTGCACCACATTTTACTTATCCATGCCCTAAGAATGGGCACCTGCAGCCTTGTACATCTTGTCAATGAGTATCCTCTAACACACACCCTTAAGCGTCTATGTGAGAGTTTCTCAGGAAAGTATAGAGGGACAATAAAGGGTGGGGATGGGGACTGATAAAAATTCCCAAGCTCCTTCATCTGAAAGGGTGCCAAGGGCTTAGATTGCATAGCAATACACGCCCCATGTAAAGATTTATGCCAAGTTCACCCTTAGGGGATCTGAAAAGAATTTTCTCTGCAGAACCAAAATTCAACTCACTAACCAAGAGTCATACCCAGAGAGATAGTTCCAGAAGAATCATGGCCAGCTGGTTGTGTGTAGACACCTGACATTTCTCCAGTTATTGCTAAATTGCTCTCCAGAAGAGTTGCATCATTTTACATTTTGGCCTGCAGTGCAGGAAGATTCTCATTTTCTGCATGTTTCTGCTAACACAAGATCCACATTCAATGAAACTTTTAAAAATTATTTACTATTCTTATAGAAATAAAATGGTTTCTTGTGACTTTCATTAAAGTACTCTAATTATCCGTGTGGTTGACTATTGATATGCTTGCTTGCTCTCTATTCTGCCTTCTACTTCTTGGAATCTTTGCTCATTTTCTTCCAGGGTGTTTCACTTGTGGTAGTAGTTGATATTACTGTACTTCATTTGTAGAAGTTCCTTGTAATTTCTAGATATTATCACATGTCAGTTATAAATATTGCAAACACTTTCTCTTAATATATTGTATGCCTCTTAACTTTGTCTAGAGTCTTTTTTACTTAACAGAAATCTTTCATTTTGATGTAGCAAACTCACTAACTTTTACTTTCAAGTTTGTATAACTGCCTTCTAATTCATTAATTTCCACATTTTAAATTTTATTACTTCCTCCTATTTTTTAAAACTTTTTTTTTTAACTAGTAAGTTGAATACTTCATTGTTTTGTTTTCATTTTTTGGTTTTTAAAACATATGCAGTAAATGTGGGTTAAGTTAATATTATTTTAGTGAGAGAGACTCTTGAACCTAATAAGATTTTATTTAAAAATTAAATGTATTTTATTCCAAATCTTTAACCAAGACATTTGTCTTCTTTACTATATCTTCCTTCTACTACTTTGCAGTTGTTGGGTGTTTTTACAAAAGAGATATATTTTGTAATTGGACTAAGATAAATATATTGCTGAAAATCACACAAAGGAGCAAAGCAGGATATCCACTAGCAAGTGAAAAGAAATATTTTCAAGAACAAACCAAACTCACCCATTTCTTCCTATCTTAATTCTTCCGTTCTTTCTCTATGCTGCTAAATTTTTAACATCTGGAATTGTTTGAGGTTGTTGTTTTACTTCATCTTTTATGCTTTTGTTTACCATTATTATTATTTTGTGAAAACACTTGAGGTCATTTGACCTAAAAAAGCTAGGAATAGAGAGGGAACTTGAAAGTCATTTCCTCAATTCATTGCTGTTATACAATTCTGTAGTTATTTCAATGAGGATAAACTTATTTATATGGAACCTATATTTTAGCCAATGTGGCAAATACAAATCACAACTTAACAAAGCAAAAGAAATACAGAAGCCTAATTATACTTTATTCATTTGTTCATTCAATGAACATTCACTAAGAGCTTACCATGTGCCCTGTTCTGAACACCAGTAATATAGCAGTTAACAAAGTAGAAAAAAGTCACACTCAATCAAATCTTTTGAGGGAGAGAAGCTGTAATTAAAAATTAAACAAACAAAAATAAATAAGGTAATTCTAGGTACAAGTAAATCTCAGGAAGAAGCTAAAGCATGGTGACCTCAGAGCCAAGAACTTACCCAACAAGACACTGGGAATGTGGAAGGTCATCTGAAAAGGAAGGGTCAAGGCCAGAGCAAATACAAATGAACTCAGCAAGGCCCTTCTTCTCTCTATCCAAATGCAACAAGAATTGGGTGTATTAGAGTCAATTGCTATAAATGAAAGAGAAACCGTTTGTTCCTAAGAATATTAATCACAAAATTTCACAAACAGGAATGACGGTGACACTATATAGTCTGGATGGGAGTTATGCTGGGAAAAGTAACCCAATTCTGTAAAAATAAAACTGCTTATGGATTTTTTTAAAAATAGATACAGATTTTCATAGGAGTAGACTTCTCAACAGATAATGACAATTTCACAGGGGATTAAGAGGAGCCTAGCCTGGCCCAGCTCTCAACACACAAATTCAAGTATCCCAGTGCAGCATGTTTCTTCCACCCCAAACTTTCTATCCAACTAGAGGGCTTCCTTCTCACACCTTTCCCCTTCAGAGTCCAGCCCAGTGCTCCAAGCTTTCACATTTCAGGGTCATTCCCCAGAAGTCTAAATGTTTCTTCTATTTCTTACCTAAACCATTTATTCCCACCTAATCTAACACCCTCTTAATTTGTACGCTCACAGCTAGACCATCAGCAAAACAGAGGGCCCCTGGGAGACTAAGGTTATCCATTAGAAGAGAGTGAGGAATTATACATGAGAACAGAGTCCTTTTAAACTGTATCTCCAGTTGTACTTTGTTATTTTGTTATTTCCAGTAACAGTTATCTCTCTTTGTTAAGATTTTTTAAATTACATAATTAGCATGTATAATTAGCACTAACTTAGTGGTGGGGACAAGTGTCTATAAAAATTTTGTTGATTGAAATGGTTCTTAGGGTGCATGATCCCAAACTAGACGAAGTGAGGTCCAAAGGGAGGCCCAAACTTCACCTGTACATAGACCACTTATATACCCAATTCTAACTTGTACCCCGCATCTTTAAAATAGAAAAGAAATAATAATAATTCTAAAAATGCTTCTGAAGCTGATTTATTTTGTTTTTCCTTGACTGACCTTATAAGTTACTTATTTTAATATGTGATTTGTCTCATGGTGCTTCTTCCACAGAAGACTTAGAGGAGGCTAGCCCGATTTTATTTTTAAATGACAGCTAGTCTGAAGATAAAATGGAATCGAAGGTCATATTTACAATAGTTGTTAAAAAGGTAAAATACCAAGATGAAAAAATTTGATAAGAAATGTGCAAATGCACATGACAAAATTTGAAATGTCCCTGAAAAATACAATAGACCTGAATAAATATAAAGCCATATGTTGAATATCATGGATAGGAAGACACAATCATAAAAGAATGTCCGTTCTCCCTAGATTAACTTTTTACTTTCTTGTAGTTAAGTACATATAACATAAAATTTACCATCTTAGCCATTTTTAAGTGTACAGTTCAGCGGTATTAAATATGCTCATAATGTTGTGCAACCATCACCACCATCTATTTCCAAAACTTTCATCTTGTAAAACTGAAACTATATACCCATTACACAACTCTATACCTATTAAACTCCCATTTCCTCCTCTTCCCAGCTCCTGGCAACCACCATTTTTCTTTCTGTCTCTTGACTACTCTAAGTACCTTATTCGAGTGGAATCACAGTATTTGTATTTTTGGGACTAGTTTATTTCACTTAGCATAATGACCGCAACATTCATCTATGCTGTAGCATATGCCAGAAGTTCCTTCTTCTTTAGGCCTGAATAACTTTTAAATGTAGCTCTGTCCCAGTAAAAATATTCCTATGTTAAGTTTATGTGGAAAAATAAACAATTTAACAAAACAAGCTCCAAAGTGTTGGGATTCCACGTAGGGTAGCTGTTATCGTGTAGTCACTTATCCTCTCCTTACCTTCATGTAGATACTGCCTTAGCAGCAGGTGTTTCTTTCCTTTTTTTATGCAAGCAGAATCTGAGGCCCAGAGAATGAAGTAAATTCCCAGGTTGGTATTCCAAGTTCTGCAAGTAGCAAAATAAAGATTGGAATCCGGGTATACCTCAGACCTAAGTTCTTCTCTCTTGCCTGAGCCACAATTATACTATCTTCATTTCCCCCTCATAGAGCAAGAAAGATTTCTCTCTCTCTTACCTAGCTAATGTTCTTAGGGAGCTTTTGCTGTGGAAATCAATCTGATAAACTAAATGTGCTCTATTGGTAATAGCTAACACAACTTTACTAATAGCCTATCATAATAGATAAGGTTTATTAAGCACTAATATGCTAGACACTGAGCAAAATGCTTTATTCGTGCACTATTTCAATCTTTACCACATTTTTAGGGGGTAGGCATTATTAATTTTGTTTTAAAAAGTTTAAAGTGTTGAATGATCCAGGTTGCATTTAGGAGGAGACAGATCTTAGACAGAGGCTGGCAGCACACTCAAGTCTGGGTGCTTACCATAATATGACTCCGTGTCCCTTGTTCATACCGTCAAAGACACTTCTAATCAAAGATAAGTGTTTTGGAAAGCATAGCTTTAGTCACAAGAAATAAATCTGTATTAGTGACCTTCTGGCTGGGAGTTATTTTGATGCATGAAGGAGTCTTCAAATACTTTTCCAGATAGTCCAAATATGCATACTTTCTCTTAGAGTAGTCTTGGTTTCAAGTCTAAGTCAAGTTTCTATAGCGAACCAAAATAAAACTTTATTTCTTCTTAGGTCTCAAAAAATTCCCTGTAATATGTCTCCAGAGAAATCAGACCTGTAATCTAGACAAGTTACCTTCAATAATATCTGGTCAGTAGGTAACTTCAAGGGTTAGCTAGTCACCTTTTTTGGCCTCAAACTATTTCTTCCAGGTTTAGCTTTCTAAATGTAGTTTTCCCTGTTACTCAGGTAGGGGATGCTGAGATAATCCCAGGCAAATATCTTCTCAAGAATGTTGCATGAAGTTTGTTTTGTTTTATCTTTTGGGGTGTTTTTTTGGTTTTGTTTTGTTTTTTTTTTTTGAGTCAGAGTCTCACTGTCACCCAGGCTGGAGTGTGGTGGCACGCTCACAGCCACCACAGCCTCGGCCTGCTGGACTTAGGTGATACTTCTGCCTCAGCCCTTCCAAGTAGCTGGACACCACCACACCTAGCTAATTTTTTTGATTTATTGTAGAGACAAGATCTCACCAAGTTGCTGGTCTTGAACCCTAGTCTCAGGCAATCCTCTCACCTCTGCCTCCCAAAGTGTTGGGATTATAGGTATGAGTCACCATACTTGGCTTGTTACATTAATTTTTAAGTCCACAAAATGTTCTTCCTCTTCCCCCAAAGAAAGAGGGAGTTAAATCGTTCTAGAAAGAGCATCTGATGGAATAGCACCAGACATGTATTTTGTTTTTCTAGAATTTAACTACATTTGCCCTAACAAGGTGTATTGGGGGAATCTTTTATGTCCTCTGTTTCTTTTCTCCCAACTCAAACTAGACCTGGTCTTCACCATCAAATAAATAGAGACCCCTAAAATACAAAGAGATACAACATTATTAAATTTTGTGCTGTTATGGTTTCATAGACCCAGCTGTGTTGCTAAAGGTAGTTCTTGTGAGCAACTACGTTACATAAAGGGTCATTTTGACTGTATGCTATTTTTGCCTTTTCAAATATCTTCAGAATCAGCCATTCTTCTTATTCTGTAAATGCAGTTTTCTTATAGCCCCCATACCCACTGGCTTCACATTGCAACAACAGAGTTAGTAGTTGCGACAGGCCTTGTATGGTCCCAAAGACAAAGATATTTACTATCTGGCCCTTTATCAAAGAAGTTTGCCAATGTCTGCTTTACAACTTTACCCCCTGCAAGACATGACTCTCCTTTAGGGGCTAAGGGTTTGATGCTAGAGTCAGAGCAAGAATTCCGGTTAGAATCCAGTACCATAGCTTTGTTGACTGTACCCTCAGCCAAGTTTCTCAACCTCTTTGAAACCTTTGTTTTTTTTAATCCATAAAACGTTATCTGTAATAACAGCACTTCTTTGTAGGGTTGTGAGGATTTAGTAACTACAATATGTAAAGCAGGAACTATAGAGGACTTAAAAAGAAGTAAGTCCTCTATAAGCATTAGCTATTATTGTCAATATTATTATTGATATTATTGATGTTTTTATTAAGATGGACAGGCATGTTGGCATAATGGAGAATCTGAGAAAGATTTTCGGAATAGAAAATCTTATTTTGTTTAATCCATCTTTGCCCACATTTCTAGTACCGGAAAGTGCCGTTTCAGTACTGCTTAGGATACTCCAAAAGTATTCTTCTCCCTTAAATCACAAGTAGGAAGAGTCTGTTTTCCTCGAGACCCCAGCCTTTCTTTCTCTACACCTCCTTTCCCTCTCTTGCCTCTCATTCTTTTTCTCTGTGATTTAACTCTTCCAGTGAAGTGCTCAGTGTTTCAAACCTCAATGTTTCCCCACTCCTCATTTCCAACAAATTGTCCTTGTCTTGAGACTTGTGCCCAGTGGATCCAACCCACAGCTAATTAAAAGCCACCCAACGTGATAGATGAGCTAGTTCTTGCTAACATTATTGTCTGTGGATGTTACCTCTTAGCATCCTAATAGGCCCTTCTGGACACACAATGCCTATCCAGAACAATCATTCTAATCAATCTGAGAACTTCAGGCATCGGAGCAGTCAGCTAGAAAAAAGAAGTTAAGGCAAGGGGTCATGGGTCACGCTTCCAATTCACAGTGTACTTCTGCCTGTAAGTAAGACCAGACTAGGATAATTCTAAAAAAATACCGAGCATTTGTTTTGTGAGAACAGGTAGGGAAGAGACCTGGAAATAAGTGTCCATCCCACATAGATGGTAATGACACTTCGCCAGTCTCTCAGAATTGAATTTTAGCTTCATTGTGATCTAACCCCTACTTACACTTCGTAACATTTTAATAAGTTATGTTTCCGTGTTTGTAGACCTCTGCTAGACAGCTACCTCTTTAGAGCAAGGACCATGTTGTATACACCTTAGTTCTCCATGGTGTATGCGAGGTAATAGACACCGCAGAGATTGTGGCAGGAAGGGAGGCCGGAGAGGAAGAGAGGGTGGAAGGGAGGAGGTGGAGAGGAGGGAGGGAAGGAGGGTTTTATTTTTTCTTTTTCTAGCTTTAGAGCTTGCTCTTCAGTGAGTTTTCCTTTATTCAAAGCTTCCCTAACTTGATTTCATTTCACGGTTGGGTGGGAGAGGATTTGAGGTGACATCATATCTGATGCATTGTTATAAATAGGAGGCAAATTAAAGTTCCCATGCTTGACCAGAAGCTGACAAGGACACATGCCTGGGAAGGGTCCCAGGATTTGGGATGGGAAGCAGCAATGGCTTTTCTCTGCAATCAGCCCTTGGTGGTTTAGCCAAAAGGGCACCTGATGCAAGCTGGGCTTCCTTCTGGGAATTTGAACTTTCAGTGGTGATCCCGGGGATGGATATATGTGGGTCTTATGGCCATACCTTGGGTGAGGCTTTTGTGGCTGCAGTTGCAGGAGCTGCCCTGTTTTCCTGCTATGTGAGGTTGGTGTTGAGCACTCCTGTGAGACTATGAAAGTGTCCTTCGTAAATCCATTTAGCTAAAGTTAACTGGAGTCAATTGCTATGCTTTGCCTAAAGAACATTAAATAAAGAAAGTTTCAAAGCCAAGATCTGGACTAGAAGAAAATGCTCTTTCACTATCTGTGGCCAGCGTTTCAAATTGGCTTCATCCATTTAATTAAATTTAACATTCCTGATCATCCACCAAGGGGGAGGCACCATGACATGCTCAAGAAATGCAAAGATAAATTAACAGGACCTCTGAAGTCTCTAGCAAGAAAGAAAAAACACAAATTCACAACAAATCAAAAATAGTAGTAATAAATTATGAGAAAGTATGTGCAAAATATCATGAGCCAAAAAGGAGGAAAAGAAAGAAATGAATATTTGTTGGATGTCTGCCAGATGTCAGGTCCTCCACACATGTAATCACATTTACGTCTTTACTCAACACACTGACGCACACATCATTATTCTCATTTTGTAGATGAGGAAACCAAAACTCAGGAACATTAAGTACCCGCTTTGTTGCCACAGTTCGTGCAGTGGTAGATCTTGAATTCAAACTTGAGTCTGTCAGACTCCAGATCCTCCACTCCATCTGCTATGCAACACAATCTCTCAAAAAAGATAGCACTAGCCACAGCTGAGAGGAAGTCAGGCACTCTCTCCATCCCGAAAACTTAACAATGCACTTCTTAAAAAGCCTAAGGTAGGAGACCAAAGCACAGTATGCTTATCTAATGAATGCAACACTTTCTTATGATCTTGCTCAACTCTATAGCCTGCCCTGTTCTAGAATAAAAATGGTAATAGTCATTCCTGCCTCTCCTGCTTCATAACACTTTACGGGTATATTTTTTCTAAATCTGTAAACCTGTGCTAAATGGTTAGCTCTTTGGAGCAAATGTCATATCCTAGCAACTGGAGCTTCCGGGCTTCAAAGGAATAGTCTGGGCTGTATTTTCTTTCCTTCTCTACAATGAGGAGGTGAACTTTTTATATTTGCCTTTTAGGAATTCCCCTTATGTTTCCCTGTTGGATGGACCTGACCTGGAATGATCACAATAACCCAGTCTGAAAGAGAAGCAACAGCATGAAATAAAAGAACAGGACACAATACTGACTAGCTCATTGGATCTACATGAAATGTCTGCTTTGTGCTGGAGATAGAGAGAGGAACAAGACTATTGACCTTCAGGTTTGAGTTGTTCGGGGACTATGAAGACAAGTAAAGTAATAATTGTGAATTAATTTGGCAAAAATGTTGTTGAAAAGCCCAAAGAGCACCATGGTATGAAGTGGTAGTCTCTTTTTTTTTTTTTTTTTTGAGTTGGAGTCTCACTCTGTCACCCAGGCTGGAGTGCAGTGGCATGCTCATGGCCACCCCAGCATTGACTTGCTAGGCTCTGACGATCCTTCCACCTCACCCTTCTAAGTAGCCAGAACTACAGGTGCATGCTACCACACCTGGCTAGTTTTTGATTTATTGTAGAGATGAGGTCTCGCCAAATTGTCCGGGCTGGTCTCGAACCCACAGTCTTAGGCAATCCACTCGCCTCGGCCTCCCAAAGCACTGGGATTACAGGCTGAGCCACCAAGCCCGGCCAAAGCGGTAGTCCTTAAATGGGAGTGTACATGCCCCAGATAGGGACAAGACCAAGACTTTCTAAGGATATGTGGGTATGGACCGTGAGAAGGAAATCTCTAGATCTTCAGCATCCATACTCCTTTTTCCTAAAGTTGATCTACTTGAAAGCTTGCATTGGGTAGAAGTACCATGTTGTATTTCTTTAAAAAATAAGAATATCTCACATTGTGATTAAAATCAGTGGCAATTTCAAAATTGGGGGCCAGTCATGGTGTTCATGTCTGTAATCTCAGTACTTTGGAGGGCCAAAGTGGGAGAATTACTTAAGGCCAGGAGCTTGAGACCAGCCTGGGCAACATAGGGAGAACTTGTCTCTAAAAAAAAGAAAAGAAAAAAAAGCTTAGGGGAATGGGGGATAAATATAAAGAAAAAAAGGAATCATCTAAAGTTCTCAATTGTCAAAAAAGAGCTTGCCCGTGTACTTTTTCTCGAAGGTCAGTGATGGATGTCAAATGATATGGTATTCAATTTCTGTAGGATACATTTTAGAAAGCGATATAACATTTTGTTTAGAAGTCTATTTTTATAATATATTAGAGATTATATCCTTTGCAACTATTTCAGCTGTGATGATGATACAGATTTTTCAAGTCAGCCTGGGCTTCAAGAGTGTCAGCTTAATGGGTAGGCACTAGAGGGGGTCATCAAGGGGTGGTAAGCCTAGACCTGGATGTGTCAGCTCTAATGGGCTGGCAAGACAAGTCCTGAGAATGTTGCTGGTTCAGTGGGCTGGCAAGCCTAGACCCCTGGGTGTCTCAGCTTCAGTTTCTCACCTTCTTCAGGCAGCTCTCCTGGCTCAGCCAGCTCCACTGACTGGCAAGCCAGCCTCTGAGATGCACAGTTTTCACTTCCAACAATCTTCTGCAGCTCTTCAGTTTGCAGCTCTTCCGGGTTGAGGTTCTTGTCTCATGCCCAGGAAGAATGAGGGACATGGACAGTCAGAAAGTGAGAAAGCAGGATTTATTGAGGATAGAAAAGCTCCCACAGTGGGAAGGGACCTGAAGGGGTTGCCCATCTGGGGCCAAAAACCAGGTGCTTATATAGCCGTAAGTCCAAGCTGATTGGCTAGCACTAGCTGTAGCTATTCTGATTGGTCAGTATTAAGGACCAATCAGTAGGCGGTAGGTGCCTAATGGTGAGCTGATTGGTTGCTTTTTGATCCCAGCAGTAAGTACTTAAGCTCTAGCTTGAGAAGTGGGCAGGGAGCTTGTTTACCAATAGTGAGCCTGAGAGGCATGCTGGGAGTTCACTATATTATTACCAGAGGACCCGCCTGTCTGTCTGCCTAGCCTTTCTCCAGCTATCTCCTGTCTCAATGGCAATTTTCAGACTCTCTGAATATAACTGAAAATGTATGAGGCAGTACATGGTTTTAAAAATGCCTTTAGGGGATGTGAAGTAAAGATGTTTGAAGATTAGTGCTGGAAGACAATGGAGACCTATGTAATCACCAGGATTGGGCTAAGGAATAGGAAAGAATATGCGGAGGGCGGACTGGAAGAGATGGCGACAGAACAGTCTTGAAGGACTAGAGACGACCCCCAGTGTGGAGAGAACTTTTCTGAGGGATACCAGCATGCACCAGGACCCAGAGAGAGGAGAGAGACTGATGTGCTTGGATGTGACTGTCATACGGCCTATACAGTGGGAAATGGTGGACAATGAGGCAAGAAAAGATGGCAGAAGCTCAAATAGGGTAAAACCAACCTACCCTAAGCAATGGCATTTTATTAACTTCCTTTATCGTGATTCTGGGTTCACTCTGATGACTGACAATGGACCTGAGTCTAATGAACCTGGGATTGAATCCCACCTCCCTTCCTATTATCTGTGAGAAGTTGGACAAATGACCTCTCCGAGCCTTTGCTTCATCATCTGTAAAAAGAATAAAGTGAAGAGTACTTATTTCATAGAGCTTTTTGAAAAATTAAACAAAAGCCGGTCTCGGTGGCTCAGCCTGTAATCCCACCCTTTGGGAGGCTGAGGTGAGTGGATTGCCTGAGCCCGCGGGTTCGAGACCCGCCTGGGAAACTTGGCGAGACCTCATCTCTACAATAAATTAAAAAATCAGCCGGGCATGGGAACGCGTGCCTGTAGTTCCAGCTACTCGGAAGGCTGAGGAAAAAGGATCGCCGGAGCCCAGCAGGTTGAGGCTGCGGTGGCTGGAAGCGGCCACTGCACTATAGTCTGGGCGACAGAGTGAGACTCCAGCTCAAAAAAAAAAAGAAAAGAAAAATTAAACAAGAAAACCCACGCAAAACATTTCCTAAAGTGCCTAGCATATAATAAGTACTAATAAATATGGGTTCTTTTTATTTTTTTTTTTACTTTTTTTTAATTGTAGAGATGAAGTCCCACCAAGTTGCCCAGGCTGGTCTCAAATCCCTGGACTCAGGCAATCCTCTTGCCTCGACCTCCCAAAGTGCTGGGATTACAGGCTTAAGCCACCACACCTGGTCTTATTATTTTAAAAATATAAATCTGATCCTATCTTCCTCCTGCTTAGGATTTTTGTGGTGTTCCTTTTTGCTTCAATATAAACGTCCAAACTTGCTAACGTTCTCTGAAGCCCTCCCCAGTCCTGTGTTTTTTTATTGGCAACATCCACCTAACTCACTCCCCAGAATCAAAATGAGAAAAGAAATAAAGCATGATCGCCACAAGCAATTTAAACCTCCAAAGGTAATGGTGCACTGAAGGGCCTAGTAGACTCCCCTCCTAAGTTCAGGGAAAACCAGGCAATGTCTTGCTGCACCCAGCCTGTCCCACCATCATTCTGTCATCCCAGACCCAGCCTGCCAGCCTATATCACAATTGCTCTGACATCCCAGGTCCATCCTGGCCCCACCATCATTCTGCCATCCCTGGCCCAGCCTGTCACACAATCTCTCTGCCATCCCAGGCCCAGTCTGTCCCCACCATCACTCTGACATCTCAGCCCAAGCCTGTACCCACCATCACTCTGACCTCCCAGCCCCATGCCCCTGCAGTGCAGTTTTTGCCTTACATTGTCAAATACTTGATTAAAGTGTTTTGTTTTGTCTGTTTGTTTTGAGTTGAAGTCTCACTCTGTCGCCCAAACTGGAGTGCAGGGGCCACTCCCGGCCACCGCAGCCTCGACCTGCCGGGCTCCGGCAATCCTTCCACCTCAGCCTTCCGAGTAGCCGGAATTACAGGCGTGCACTACCACGCCCGGCTGATTTTTGATTTATTGTAGAGATGAGGTCTCGCCAAGTTGCCCAGGCGGGTCTCAAACCCGCGGGCTCAGGCAATCCACTCACCTCAGCCTCCCAAAGCGCGGGATTACAGGCTGAGCCCCAGAGCCTGGCTGATGAAAGTGTTTTAAAATGATGCAGAAAAACAGTCTGCATAGTCAAACTCTGTAATGACAAGTGTTTATTGAGGAAAAGCCAGTATAGTCAGTGAAACAGAGACAGGGAACTTAACATAATTATTGTGAAATGTGTGGTTGGAATTGCCTCAATCAAAACATTTTTTTAGTTTCCTTTTGATGTGTTCTGTTCTATTGTATTTTACAATCCTATATAAGGGAGAATACTTCTGTGAAGGAAGGGGACAGTCATTATCATTAGTTGCATCCTATTTCTCAATACTGTCTTCCCAGTCTTTTCTCTCTCCTCCCAGGAGGTGGTTAATGTTGTGTCTCGCAGGTAGCCAGAAGGCCTGGAACCTAACATTTGTAACATCCTATGTGTGTCTGTATTGGTGTGTAGAGAAGGGTGGAAGGAGAAAGATAAGCAGAGTTCATCATCCCTACCCCAAAAGCCTGAATATCTCACCCATGACACCCAGACAATGACAAAAAAGTAGAGAGGGACACGTTTCCGGCACATCTTAAGAGTCTGATCTAAAGGAATTAATCACCAATTAAATAACAGATAAAAGGAAAAAAGATATCTAGGACAATACCCCTACTTATAACTTTGACAAATAAATGGATTGCTATAGTGTTCACTGAGACAGGAGTTATGAGTTCAGTTTAACTTTTATACTCGAAGGTCCCATACGATAGTTAAATGGAGATGTTTAGTAGACAGCTAGATACATGAGCAGAAGGGCAGGAGAGAGATCCGGGTTGGAGATACAAATAAGGTTGTCATTAAAGCTGCCACGAGAGATAAGCTCACCCAGGTAGAACAGATTATATTGAGAAAAGAGCAAAGACAGACCCCTAGGAAATTGCATCATTTAAAGATAAGAAACCACAAAAGAACTGACAGAGGGTAAGAATGAAAACCAGAGGGACTATTGTCTGAGTAGTGACATGGAGAATGGTTTTTAAAAAAGAGGACATAGTTGACTGAGTCAAACACAAAAGAGGTCACAGAGAGAATCCATTCATCCATTCATTCAGTTGCTGTTTCATTCATTCAACAAACATTGATTGTCTAATATGTGCCAGAGATGGTTCTAGATGCTGGGGACAGAGGTAAATAAGCAACGATCTTGTTCTCAGTGAATTGAGTTTATGAAGTGAGAAAGAAAAGAAAATAGGACATTGCAGTATAAAAAATGTAATAAGTAAATGAACGTGTAATGAGCTGACACAGGAGTGTCACTGGGACTTAGGAACAGCAGTTTCAGTGGGGAGACAAAAGCAGACACAACTTGTTCAGATGTTGCCTTCAAGGAACTTGATTTTGAACAAGAGACCTAGGGTGATCACTCCAGATGGACATGGGGTGGGGAGAGGTGGTATTTTTAAAAACACAAGACACAAACAACTTGGGTTTATCCAGGAAAGGGAGAGATTGGAGATTAAAGGTACAAAGGGATTCACTAACCTGAAAGTCTCCAGGGGGAACAAGGAAAGAGGGAAGTGCATAGTGCGGTAGGTGGAATCCAAAGTACAGGTGAACAAATTAGCCTTGAAGAGAAGGAAATAGCATCTGTGACAAAGACAACTGTCAAGAAGAAGAATATGGATGGAGGAATGGATGGAGGGGTTAATGGAGGGATGGATGCATAGATGAATGCATGGATAGATAGATGGTGTTACAGATCATCTTTGGAAGCAGAGTGGTAGATTTTTAAGTACTAGAAATTATCAATCAGCACATCGAATTATTAATCTCATCTTTCCCTTCACTCACAGAAACGCAAAATAGTGAGTAAAAGGATTCGCTTGAATGAGCAACCTCAAAGATCTTTCAAAGAATCTGGTAGACTTTTCTGGAAATACTTTAATCAGCAGCCTGAGACATGGGAACTGGGTCTGTGGGGCTCTGCTGGGAAGTGCTTAACTGCCTGGGCCACAGATCTCCAGGAGAAGGGGCTTTCTCATAGCAGCAGCAGCCAGGAGGCACAGTGATCTGCGAAAAGGTCACCTGGGCCTGAGGAAGCAATATATCCATTTCCTCCCCACACGCTTCCTCTGTAACCTAGCACTCAGCCCTCTGCCCCGACTGCTTCGTAGAAACCTGTCCCTTGAAGGTCACCAATGACATCTTTATAGCTAATTCGAATGGCTTTTTCTTCTACTCTCTTCTCATCATCCCCCATAGCCTATTCTTTATCAAAGTCTTTTCAGTGACAGCTGACACAGTTGACCTCTTTTCAAAACTCTCTCTCTGCCCCTAGCTTCTATGACACTGTACTACTGTGATTTTTTTCCTCCTACTTATGAGTAAAGGGTAATTCCTAGAGGATGGAAAAATAAGACTGATAATACAGTTGACCCTTAAACAACGTGGGGGTTAGAGGTGCCAACCTACCACGCAGTTGAAAACTTAAGTATAACTTTTGACTCCCCCAAACCTTAACTGTGAATAACCTTTTGTTGACCAGAAGCCTTACCAATAACATGAGTAATTGATGAACACATATTTTGTTTGTTACATAGATTATATACTGTACTCTTACAACAGAGTAAACTAGAGAAAAGAGAATGCTATTAAGAAACCATACAGAAGAGAAAATATATTTACTATTCATTAAGTGGAAGTGGATCGTCATAAAGGTCTTCATCATTGTCATTTCACATTGAGTAAGCTGAGGAGGAAGAGGAAGGGGAGAAGTTGGTCTTGTCAAGGTGGGTAGCAGAGGTGGAAGAAAATCTGCATGTCAGCGAATCAAGGCAGTTCAAACTCATGCTGTTTAAGAGTAAACTGTTTAACAGTGAAGGATGAACTTGTGCTAATATTACACAGTTCTTACAATAGCCATAAGGCCCTACAAAATCTAATCACCTCTCCTATTAATTTCCACTCACCCAGTCACATCGCCTTTATTTCTGTCCCAGAAACACACCAGGCATGCTCACCTTTGCTAGTTTTTCTGGCTGGTGTGCTCATCATCAGATATTCTCATAGTTAACTCCTTCACCTCAATAGCGTGTGTTTACTACTTTCCTTGAGAATATTCAAATCTGCTCTAAAAGATGAGAAAAACAATGGGATGAATGAAATTTCTGTGATATGTTAAATATAGTAAGTATAAAACACCTTAAAGATCGATATAATAAAGGAGATATATTATTTGCAAAACATGGAACAATCAGAAATGTTAGTTCTATAAAGGGTTGTAAAAACCAAGTAGTGAGGTATGGACCATGCCACCTTCAGGTTGACAGCTATGTCATCCCAAACTGGCCACCCATTGGTGATATATATTATAGTCATTACTCTGGCTCCATGTGTTTTCTTCCCAAAAGAACTAGAAAAATCTCCTACCTGCTCAACAGGCTAATAATATATGAGCCATAGCTATTGGTCAGGAGTACTTGGTCCTGAGGCTGTCTGACAGAGCAAAAGTATGTTGGCCCCAGGCACCTCCATCTACTGAGCTCATAACCTCACACCATTGGGGAAGGCTGAGGGGGGAAGGGGAGAGAAGGAGCAGGAGAAGGGAAAAGGAGAGACTAGATTAACAACGTATAGCCCAGGATTCATACAGTGTAGGCCTTTTATCCGCTTAGACCTTAAATGTATTCACCTATAGCATTTCTTTCCTCTTACTCCTCATCATGTGTTTTAGGCTGATTCAATAATCTATATGCTCTAAGCATCCGAATTTAGTTTATGAGCCTCTCTGTTCCACAACAGAACAGCTTGCTGGGTGCTTGGAGGTTCCCATTGCATCAAGGTAACTTCTCACAACAACCTCCATCAAGTCTTTGCTTAAATGTCGCCTTCTCAATGAGGCCTACACTGAACACCCTACTTCAAATTGCAGTTCCCCCTTGCCAGCCCTCTTATCCCACTCTGTTGATTTTTCCTCAGCAGATATCATTTTCCAACAGATGTAACTTAAAAGTTAATAATGTTCGTTACTTATTGTCTCTCTCCCCCATAAGAATATAAGCTTCTTGGGTTTGTCTGTTTTATTCAGTGATAGTCCACATTCCTACAACAGTTGCTGGAAAATTGTAGGCACTCAGAAATATTTGTTGTTGGGTCGAGTTGTCACAAATCAGGTCTGAGTAAAGGAAACGGCATAGTGCTGGGGTGCTCACAGTTTACAAAGATGTGAAAGTCAACATCAACTCCAGCGCTGAGCAAAAACCGTGAGGAAAAGTTTAAAGTGCATGGCCACAGGAAAGGCTAAGCACACCAGGGGTCATTTCAGCAGAAAAGACAGAAATAAAAGGAAATTCCAATAACAATCTTCGGATACACGGGGAAATGAATGGAGGATTAGCTTTTGTCTCTCATTTCTAGTGTACTATCAGAAGAAATTGCAGATCTTTGATCAGTATCATCAGATTAATTTTTTAAAACATTACTTTCTAAATGCAAAATTGCAAATTCCAATGCTGATAGGAGCTAAGCAAATAAGCAAAGCAAGAAGAGGGTAAAAGAATAAGGCATGGATTTTGTGGATTTTGGTGAACTGGAGAACCCAGACCCACTACTGACAGCAGCTCATCCCCGGCTTCAGCCAAGAGTTGAGATACAGGGATATAGGCCCGATGTTGGCGCATCTTATTGTTCAAGAATGTTCAGAAATCCACATTCCTTTTTTCTCCCAAAACTTCCAAATTTTAGAACTCTGAGCCAAACAGAATTCATTATTTTGGCCTGCCAGCTTAGAACATGTAGGTTATTCTCAAGACTCTCTGCCATTTGCTGCCAACCTCCCTTTCTAACCTGCATCACTATTCTTTCTCAGCGTGTGTCTTCCATTTTGTGTAGCCCTCTCTAGCTGTCTTAGTTAAGGTTTCTATAACAAATTACAGCAGACTGGATGACTTTAAAGCAAATGTTTATTTTTCACAGTTCTGAAGGCTGGGGAGTCTAAGATCAATGGCCTGGCAGATCTGGGGTCCAGTGAGGGCCTGCTTCCTGGTTTGTAGAAGGCAGTCTTCTCATTGTGTCCTCATATAGCAGAAGCCAGAGAGAAGGAACTAGCTCTCTTCCTCTTCTTATAAGAACACTAATCCCACCATAGGGGCTCCACTCTCATTACCTATTACCCTCCTAAATGCCCCACCTTTCAATACCATTACTTTAGGACTTTGGTTTCAAAATACAAACCTTAAGGGAACATAAACCTGCAATCCATAACATTACCCTATCTGACAACACCCTTATACAGGCCCTTCATGGAATAGAACCCGTTCCATTCCATGCTCTAATTATTCATTCTTTAAAGACACACAGATCAAGGCTCATCACATTCTCAAAATTTCTCAAGCTACATTTTTTTTTTTAAGTCAGAGTCCCACTCTGCCACCCAGGCTGGAGTATAGTGGTACTCTCATTGCCAACACAGCCTCGACCTGCTGGGCTCAGGCAATTCTTCTGCCTCAGCCTTACAAGTAGTTGGAACTACAGGCATGCGCCACCATGCCTGGCTAATTTTTCTTGATTTATTTTAGAGATGAGGTCTCGTCAAGTTGCCCAGGCTGGTCCCGAACCCCTGAATTCAGGCAATCCTCACACCTCGGTCTCCCAAATTGCTGGGATTATAGGCGTGAGCCACTGCACCCGGCCTCAAACTACTCTTGTCTACAGCAATGCATCTTCTAATTTTTATGGCTTTAAGGTTAAATCACCTATTGCCTTATGACATTAGAAAACATTCCTACACACATGCATTGTTCTCCCAACTAGACTGTAAGATCTTCAAGGGTTAGTGTCCTGAACCAAAGCACACAGCTATCAGTGTTAGAAAGTTCAGGGGTTTAATCTGCTTTTACCACCTACTACTAATATAACACTGAGCTGGTGACTGAATTTCTCTCAGCCTCAGTCTCTTCATTAATAAAATTCAAATAATATTTCTTCATAAAAATGTTGCAAAGTTTAAGGGAGATGAATAGAAAATGAACATCTTAATGAATAAAGTATCTGGCAATTAACAGTATAATTGATTTTATTTCCATGAAAACTCCTTTACTATATTGTATTTCCCTACAGCATCTGGTGTAGGTTTTTGTCCAACAGAATATTTACAATAAATATTTTGTTGATGTCTGTTCCATATACAGAACATTATCTTACCTATAGTAAAGGCATTTTATGCCTGGATTTAATGCTTGGAAGTCTCTAATGGAGACTTGAAGAAGAACACACCTTTTTCTGATGATTCAACAAGAATTTTTCCCATGAACAGAACAGTAAGACAGACCCCCCCCCAAAAAAAAAAAAAACACCTTCAGGATTTCGTTTATTCTTATAATTAAAATATATCTAAAACAGTGTTTCTCAAATGGTGAGAGGGGGATATTTGCACCCACAGGACATTTGGCAACATCTGGAGACATTTTTGGATGCCATAATTGGGAAATGTTACTAGCATCTAGTGGATAGAGGTCAGGAATTGTGCTAAATATCCTAAATGGAAAGAACATTTCCCTGTCCCTTAAAAAAGAATTATCCAGCCCAAAATGTCATTATAGCCACAGCTGAAAAACCCTGACGTAAAGACTGTCAGTGCCTGATATGATTACTATTCTTAAAATCTCTCCCACCTCAGCACTCTCTGCTAAGCCAAATTACTTAGACTGAGGAGAGAACAAGATGCTGAAAGGTACGAATAGACCAAGGCAGTGGTAGGTGGTCATTGGAGAGGCACAGAGGCCGCTCTGGAAGAATTCTCCTCAGCTCACTGACACCTAGGAGCACTGAACTAGAGGAACATTTTCATTTCCATCACATGAAGGCAGTGCTGTCCATGTGATGAATGCAGTTTATTCTCTTTGTGATTTCTTCTATTCTCCTACACAATTAAACACGGAAGCCAATGTGAATGACCTCTTTAAAAGATATTGAATAGAGAGAGGGGGCAAGATGGCGACCTGGCAACCCGGTGTCTGAAGCCCTCTGCAAGGGAGATCTGCAGTGGGTCTCTGACTCTCGCCCCCGGGAGGCTGGGGACCCCAGCATCGCAGCCTACTCCTCAAACAGAGCTCGGCCATCGCTATCACTGGAACATCGCAAGGACTGGACATTTTTACTGCATCGTCCTCTCCCGCTGCTGCCGCAGCCCCTCCCCCCACCAGCGCTCCCGCCGCCGCCGCCGCCGCCGTCGCCGCCGCCGCTGCGCCCGCCGCGGCCTCTGGCACGGGTAGCTCATCACAACCCGGCCGGAGGAGATCCACATCAAACCGCTTCAGGGAAGATCTGCTGGGATCGCTGCCACCGCTCCTGCGACGGAGACTGTCCTGCCCACCCGGCGCGGGGATCTTGTTGCCTGCTCGGAGGCAGGCAGCCATCTTGTTCCTGTCCGGCCCCACCCCCTCTGGGGCGAGCAGATGAGATAGCACCACCTGCTGGCGATTCAAGGTAACAACACCGAAACGGGAGAGACAAGCTTCATAAAGACATAGACTAAACTTCTGAACCGAGGTTATTCTGAACTGTCCTTC
>NW_007253049.1:0-6642 GCF_000164805.1 Carlito syrichta
CATTATATGGTGCTGGGCTTGCAACATGCAGAGAGTAAAACAAGACCCCAACCAATCATGATACACAAAAATCAGCTATACATGGATCCAACATTTCAATGTAAAACCTCAAATTATAAGAACCTTAGAAAATGCAGGAGACACCCTTATGGAAATTGTTAGTGGCAGCCAATTACTTATCAAAACCCCAAATGACCATGCCATATGAGATAAGATAGACAAAGTGGACCTTAAAGTTGAAAAGCTTCAGCAAAGCCAAAGATACCACCAAGAGAGTGGGAGACAGCCCACAAATTGTGTAAAAATATTTACCAACTCTATATGTGGCAAAGACCTAACATTTAGGCTCTATAAGGCACCACATGTGCCAATAAGAAAAAAATTAGCAGCCCCATTACAAAATGGGAAAAAGATATGGGTAGACACTACTTGAAAGAAGACATATGAGCTGCCAACAGATACATGAAAAAATTCTCAACCTCACTAGCCATTAATTAAATGAATTAAAACTACACTGAGATACTACCAAACTCCTGTCAGGGTGACCATCATCAATAACTCAAAAAACAGCAGATGCTGGTAAGGATGCATGGAAAAAGGAAAACTTCTGCACTGTTGATGGAGTGTAAACAAATACAAGCTCTGTGGAAAACAGTTTTGGCAATTTCTAAAAGATCTAAAAATCGACCTTCATGTGACCCCTCAATCCTCCTACTGAGAATATATTTGGAGGAACTCAAATCACTCAGTGAAAAAGAAACCTGCACATGCATTTTTCTTGCAGCATTGTTCACAATAGCAAAAGCATGGAACTAAATCTGCTGTCCATTGAAAGAGGAATGAATAAAAAAGTGGTACATATACCTGCTGAAATATTATGCAACCATTAAGAAGCACAAAAAAAGGAAATTTTACAGCAACTTGGATGGACTTAGAGTCTATAATACTGAGTGATCTATCATGGAAAAAAAGAACTGAGTATCAAATGTTCTCACTCATAAGTGGAGCCTGAACCATTATCATAATACTATAAGAAAATAATTGACAGTAGCGGGCAACTGCCAGGGGAAAGGAGGTAAACCCCATCAACAAGGGAACCTGCACAATGTACATTTGTATACGTAACCCCGAATTGTATCCCACAACTTTAAAATTAAAAGATAAAAAAATAAGTTAGGCTCGGTGGCTCAGCCTGTAATCCCGTGCCTTTGGGAGGCTGAGGTGAGTGGATTGCCTGAGCCCGTGGGTTCCAGACCTGCCTGGGCAGTGAGACCTCATCTCTACAATAAATCAAAATATCAGCCAGGTATGGTAGCGCATGCCTGTAATTCCGGCTACTCGGAAGGCCGAGGTGGAAGGATCGCCGGAGCCCAGCAGGTCGAGGCTGCGGTGGCCAGGAGCGGCCACTGCACTCCAGTCTGGACAACAGAGTGGGACTCCAACTCAAAAAAAAAAAGATAAAAAAAAATTAAAATAGATGACCATTCTGGTATTGGCAGAACTATAAACCAGAAGAAAATGCAATCCAAGGAAAATGGATTCAAGTACTTAGTAACCCGAAACTGACTACCCAGTGTGAAGGGCAGTAGCTGGATTCCCAGGTAAGAACAGGCAAACCCAAAGTCCATGCACCTGCCACGTCTAAATTTGTACTATGTTGCTTTAGATTAGTCTGATGAAGAAAATCACAAATCTAGACCTTGGTCATAGTTGCTGTGTTTCCCATGATTTGGATACAATGAAGAAGGGCAGATTAGGGGCCCAAGCATGTGAAGTTTAACCACGGTGTGTGTGTGTGTGTGTGTGTGTGTGTGTGTGCTTGTGTGTGATTAATTATCTGGCCTTTGAGTCACACAGATCTGTCGGTGAAGCTTTTTAGGTGGTTTCCTACCAGAAGATCGTAAAGGAGAAACAAGATTCCCAAAAAATTTACCAAAAGTTTTTGGAATTTCCTTGTGTCTTGAATGTATCAATGCAGTGCATCTGGCAACTTCAGGGAAGAGGCTTCCTGGTGATTTCATGAAGTACTTGCTTGAGACTTCACTGGGTTAGTTTAGGACAATTTACTATTTCAAAAGAATGAGGTGTCACTGAAAGACTATTCTGAACCAGGGTCAGCCACTTCAAACTGGGCTAGAGATTCTGAAAGGAACATGCTCTGTGAATGAGATAAAACTTCCCTCATTGGTGAAATTGGGGCTGCAGTGGGGCTTTGAACCCATCAGACAGGCTCCAGCCCTTAATGGGTGCACAATACCATAGATGGGAGGTTTTCTCTTAGGAGCTGTGTCTTATTTATCTCAAAAATTTTTGTAAATATTAAAATAAAACTGTATCCAGAGATATTGATATGCCTTTCAGTATTCTACTGTATATGAAGCATTTACCAAACCAACAATATCAATGAGAACCAGGTTAATAAAATAATCCTATAGCTTTTAGACATCTTAAAAGAGAGATGGAGAGAGAACAAATTTTTTTTTTGAGTTGGAGTCTCACTTGGTTGCCCAGACTGGAGTACAGTGGCCGCTCCCAGCCACCGCAGCCTCGACCTGCTGGACTCCGGCGATCCTTCCGCCTCAGCCTTCCAAGTAGCTGGAATTACAGGCATGCGCTACCACGCTCGGCTGATTTTTTGATTTATTGTAGAGATGAGGTCTCGCTGCCCAGGCGGGTCTCGAACCCGCGGGCTCAGGCAGTCCACTCACCTCAGCCTCCCAAAGGCGCAGGATTACAGGCTAAGCCACCGAGCCCGGCGAGAGCAGGTATTTTTATTAATTCAATGCATTTAAATATCAAGGGATTCACTGATCATGGGAGTTAACAGCAGCAAGCAGAAGACAAAGTCTAGAGAATGTTGAGGGTATTTGACTCCTGCTTAATATTTCCATCTTTCAACAAATGTTACCTATTTCTGTAGCTTGACTGTTTACCTTTAAATATTTAATATCTTTAATTAGACAGCTGATATAATAGTGTCATTGTGCACCCTTTCTGATCATTTGTTCAATATGACTTCCTTTCTATTTGTTATACAAAATATTGTTTAATTGATAACCAGACATTTGGGCTTTAAAGGTTGGTATTTGCTTAGTGTTTGATTCTATTTATGAACACAACCTATCAGGAATCATGATGCTTGGTCTCAGTGAGCTCTCTTCTGCGTCCCTGTTTATTTTTCATATAGAATTCAGGTCTATGTATTTCTGCCCCTTTTTCTGGGAGGGAAAGACTTCGTTTTCGCCAGTCCTTCTCACTCACATCTCCAGTGTTTCTCCATCTCTGTACTCTGCTTCCATATTTGCTGTTCACTATAGATTAAGGCTGTTGTTCTTTATTATAAAATGTGTAGGTCAGCAAAAATCTGTGGTGAATTCCCTTTGCTTCCCATTATCAGTAGGCAGCATCCTAGGCCTAGGATACTGGTATTGGTGTTTTGTCACGCAGATTAATACTTTAGCTCTGTATTGGTGGTAGTGAACATAGCTCCAAATGCACTTCCATAAGGTTAGTTTTTCCTCTCTCCCAGTGATAGCCAGATGTTGGGGAGGGAATTTAGCCAAGATTCTAAAAACACTGGATAAAAGACTCAAATGGGAATTGAAATTTCCTAACTTTGTGGCTGCTGGAAAGTTCAAACTATGACACTTTTACTGCATTAGGCTTTGACCCATACAATACATATTTCTATCAAGATTACTTGTCCTAGTATACATGTCATCTCGAGGCCTCTGTCCATAATAAACTAATAAACTGATACTCTGGTCCTGTTTCTTCCTGCAGGGGTTTGTCTTTCTGCAGACTTCAGTTTTGTTTTGGGTCAAGTAACTTCAATTAACTGAAGTACCAAAGAAAACATGTGAATCTACAGTCTTCCAGTTTTGTTGTTTTTGGTGAAGTTGATAACTATTTTGTCATTGCTATTATTTATGTAAGAAGAAAAATAACTGTTTTATCAGCTGCCTAATTCTCCAAGTTGATTAGAAGTTTTATTTATAAAATGAATAAATTGAAAAAATCCATGTATCAATCAAGAACTTAATCCACAGGAAAATGTTGGTCTATTCATTCACTTGAATTTGATCTATTATTACGAATATTAAGTATTCAATACTTACTACAGCATGACTGAATGCACAGATATTTTTGCCAATCAAAATAAAACAGAAAATAAAGTATAATCTTTATGATTTGCCTTTTGTAAATCTTAGAAACTGAAAATTCATCTAAAGAATCATAACAAACATAAGTAGATTCCTAGTGAGAACTGAGACAAGGAAAGGGAAGAGGAAGAATTTAAAGAAGAACTAGAGAAAGTATAGAGGTGAAATGACTTGTATGACACCTTGACAGTCATGATGGTTATGTCAATATCTATCAATTTAACACATTAATATGTTTCATGCCAAGTGGTGGGCTGCCTTTCCAACTGTTCCCTTGGAATCCATCTGGATTTGCAATTCTGTAGTAAAATTTGGCGTCTCAACATACAACATTGGTGTCTGTTTTCTTATTTGTATATGCAGAACACATTCTCACTTGCACCAAATTCTCACTTGCAACAAATTCAAAGATTGTCAATTATATGGTATTTAAGTTAGAACAAATAGCAAGTGAATGATAAATACAGCAGAAGTGATGGACAGATGTACAATAATGCATATGGCATCAGACTCCTGAAAATACATTTACATGGACTTGTGTGTTCATGAACATTACAATTTCTACAAGTATTTTAGGTATACACAAAAATTCATTTAAATTACTTCATGTTCTTATTAAAAGAGAACAGTTTTTGCAAAGCTAACTGTGCACAACTAACTCTATCCTGGAGTTGGATCACAAAGCAGCTGAGTCCAGCACTGAGTAGCATAGACCCAGATACTGAGAGTAACCCTCACCACATGTAACTTTTTGTCACATCGCATACTTCATACTCTGGGTTGCCTTTAAATCTGTAATGGAATGAAACATTTACTCCTACAAACATTATCTGTATGCATGTGTAAATCAAATAGGGCAATGGGAGTTCATTAGTTATCACAGTATTATCACTCCTGTCTGCTCTGGGTTATTCCCACTCTGCGGCATCCCGGTAGAGAGCATGCTATTAGGAAGATTGCAAATAGGGTTCTCCTTCTGCCAATGAAAACCTGCCGATTTCTGACCCTGCAGCCCTGGGAGACAAGCCTCAGTTCTGAAATTCTCAGATGTTGTCATTTGGGGATCAGAAATGAACACAAGTGACTCACCATGAAATTTGGGTACTGCTGAGTTTTTTTTTTTTATTCTGTTTTAATGATTGTGGAATGGAGACTCAAGATACTGAGTGTGTGAGTGGAATTAGGGAAAGAAACACTATATACTTGATAGTTTGACCAGATCATCTCTATGTTTGCAGGGGTCCAGTGTGAGGTTCAGCTAGTGGAATCAAGGTGGCTTGTTACAGCATGGAGACCCCCCAAGACCCTCATGTGCAGCCTCTGGATTCAAATCCAGTGACTACTCCATGGAATGTGTTCACCAGGCTCCAGGAAAGGGGCTGGAGTGATTTATTCTGATAAGAAACAAAGCTTCGGCTACCATTTTTTTGATCCTCTCCAACTTCTGAGAGCTTTTCTACCTTCTAATAAATTCCTACAAAAGTCTATCAAATTTTGGAAGGATCCATTACCTAAAAATGCTTGATATTGTTAAGCAATGCCAATGAAAACCTACTGATGTGCACATTACAGTTGAATTTATAGACATGATGCTGAGTGAGAAATACCAGGCTCTGACACCAGAACTTCCAGCTTTCTCCCTCCTTGACTCTCCCACAAGTTAAAGGGCTTGCAGGTAGGTCTCTATCTCTATCTATGTTGTCTCTTCCCAGAGGCACATGATATTTTGATAGTTGCATAGAATGAATAAAGAACAAGTAGGGATATTTAGGGTTCCTTTTTTCTTTGTGATATTTGGAATTTTTATCACTTACAGAATTTATCAATTATTTATGCTGAAAATATTTCAGATAACTCTTCTTGCTGTATTTAAATATATAATTTATCATGGTGAACAATAATCACTCAACGTTTTATTTATAACATTAATATCAAAATATATTTATTTTATCTAACTATATGTTTGTGAACATTAATTTGTGGAGATGGCTGAAGAGTACTACACATGTATCAATATTCATCAAATGTAAATTTTAAATAAAGCTTATTGCATGACGGCAACACTTCAGTAAGTTTGTTGCAGAAGAAAAATACCAATAGAGACAAAAAAGAGCAGTTAAAAATAAATCAGTAAACATACTTAAAATGTCAGAGACTGCTGAAATCACACATGCATGAGTTCTAAATTTCTCTATATTTTAAAGAAAATTGGAGAATGTTGTAAAAACAAAAAAGGTATTCTCATTATAGAAAAGTAGTTCAGTAAACCAACCTATTTATGCCAAGGTCAGTCTTGGACTAGGTTGAGGAAATTGGTCATGTCCAGGAATAAGATACACAGGCTCAGACAGTGCGCTATCATCATAGTGTGCTCCTGGACACATCATACAACACCTTCAAGTTCTGTTTTCCAGTGTTACACTGGAAAAGTAAAGTAACGTTGAAAAACAACATGACATTTATAGTGTACAAAAGCATT
>NW_007253050.1:0-9584 GCF_000164805.1 Carlito syrichta
TTCTCTAGTATAAAAAGGGCACCAGATACCTAGTAATGATTGTATCTATGTTTCAGACAAAATGAGGAAATATATTAGTGTTTCCCAGCCAGTCCATAGGAAATGCCTGTGTTCATGTCAAGCCCAGGCTGGTCGAATAGCTGATAAGGACCCATTCAGAAGGTGAAGCTTGCAAAGGCCTAGAATACAAGAGTGTGTGGAGTTGGACAAACTAACAGGATGAGGATGATTGGGTCAAGATCTTTATCTGCCTTTCACTCGACTACTCTGACCCGCCGTCATTGCAACCTGCATTGCTCTGAGAAAGAAAAAAAAAAGAAGAGCAAAAAGAGGGATCCAGAGCATCTGGGAGCCATAGGAAAGTTTGGAGCAGCATTCTGGAAGTACTCTGGGGTCATTAAATGAAGTTCAAGGTCATCCTACCTCAGCATGCCCCTTGTCCCCCACACCCCTTACCCCACTTACCTCTTTCCTCTCTTCTTTCCACCCTCACCCTTTTCTTTGTACAGCTCTTGCTTCAAGTGCTCTGATCTTTACCAAGACCCTCACCCCCAGCTCTAATGTTCTGTGTTCCCTGATATCACATAGGCTAGTATCTCTCATGGTCTCTCTTGGTTGATGTGGTTTCATCTTCACGCATCAAGCATCTTGCTTGAAGGGATAGAGGATGTGTCTTGTGTTCTCTGGTTCCACACAGACTTCATTCTCCACAACATTTTTATTCAGCCCAATGTGCCAGTCATCTGCTGTTTGTCAGGGCAGACAACTGAAAGAAGCCCCACTCCTGTCTTCAGAGTTCTAAGTCTAGTGATGGTGTTGACAGTGACAGAAATAACTACCCCATGAAGTGGAATAAGCTGAGTGCCATGTCAGAAGATAACAAAATGTCAGGGAACTTGAAGGATGGAGAAGATTATCTCTCAGCTCTAGAAGACTAGTTCCAAGTTGAGCCTAAATTCCCACTAGAGCCTCTGGCTAAAGGAGCAGGGTGTGCTGATCTTCAGTCTGTGGAGGGATTGGGAAGATACCAGTTCTGGGGCATCAGGAGAACCATGATTGATAAAAATGGGTAATTAGTCTACAGAGAATCACAAAATGAAGTTTGTCTGTGGACTTTTTCTTCCTAGTGTTGATTTGATCTTTGGTTATGGAGCTAAAATATTTTGTTCATGAAAGTCCCAACAATAATACTGTTTGCGCCAGTGAAAACGCATACCAAAAATAAAAAGCACTTTTGTCAATTTGTTTAACCAAATTAATTGCCCCCAAGATTTATACACTGATGCCATTTTTAAGTAATAGCCAATAGAGAATAATAAATGACTCACATATGTGACAAAAAAGTTGCTTGTCTTCTCTAGAGAAAGTTCCTGATCTCTCTTCAAGGTAAACTCTGCATCCTCCTCTGTGCTCCTACGGCCTCCTGAGCTACTTTCATCTTACCACCCACCACATACCTATCCATTTGTATTCTCCACTAGAATGTGAGCTCCTTGATGCAGAAACTATGTTATACTTATCTCTATGTACACAGTAGGTGTTCAATAAATGCGAGTTTAATAAGTGCCTGGAAGCAGCCCAAACTACCAGTTTAATAGGAAGGGGTGTGAAGAGTAGTATGGACTCATAATATTAACCCCTATTTAACTAAATGAGCAAAGCAAGTAAGAATGAACTGGATGTTCTGTCATTCCACCTAAAATGTGACTCCTCAGCCTTGACAGGGTGTTACTGCCCCTTCTTCCCCACCCTCAACCCACACATCCAGGAGTTTTATCATAATGGATACTATTCTTGGACTCAACTCTTTCCAACTCAAGGTTGTGAGAGTGTCAGCAGAGGTCACCCATGGTTCTAGGGAGCTCCATATGCATTTGGAAGTCCACCTCCTCCCTCCTGATCAGGGACAACCTTCATTTCCTATTGCTTGTGGTCATATGGAGGTTCCCTCTTCTACGCCCTTGACTGCCACTGTATTCATAACTCCATTCTGGGCATTTTTTCATCTGTCTTGTCATGTTGTCCTCAACCTCCCCAAGCTGTAGGCAGGACCAGTATCCACACCAGTAATATGACCTTGCAAAGGTCCAAGTACTTTTGATTTCCCCCATTATATCCATACTCCATGGTTTTATCAGATCCCAATCTGCTTTTCAATTGTATAGATTAGGAAAGCAATCTTTAGAGAAGTTAAAAGACCTGATCAAGCTCACACAGAATGTGTGTCAAGACCCAAGGTCTTTAACTTCAGGTCCAGAGATGACCTTTTCAAAAAATGTGAGACCTGATTTTTTTCAGTTTTATGAATTTGTTCTTCTTTTATAGCAAATAGGCATGGTAATTATACAAAATTTAGAAGATATAGGGAAACATATATAAGAAAATTAAATTTTTCCTATCATTTGGTACCTGGTTTTATATTTTACTATTGGTACTTAATATTCTTTCTTGACCTAATGTATCTTACTATTATTACTTAATATTATTCCATGTCATTAAAAACTCAAAACATAGCCGGGTGTGGTGGAGCAGGCCTGTAGTTCCAGCTACTTGGAAGGCTGAGGCGGAAGGATCGCCGGAGCCCAGCAGGTCGAGGCTGCGGGGGTCGGGAGCGACCACTGCCCTCCAGTCTGGGCGACAGAGTGAGACTTCAACTCAGAAAAAAAAAAAGAAAACTCAAAACATTATTCAAGATGGCGTTAATCTATTCATGGCATTTCATTATATAGATATACCAAAATTTGTATTTTACCATTCTGCTTATTTAGGTCAGTCCATTCAGGTTGTTCTAACTTATCTCTGTTATAGACTGAGCTGAGCCTTGAAGGATGGTTAGCCAAGAAAAGATGGTGGGGGTGGGGAATGAGAGTGTCAGGCAAAGAACAAGAGATCTGCACTTTTTTTAAAAAATAAAAATAGTTTTATTGAAATTTTCAATAATAATTAAAATGGTAATAATAATAGCAGTTAGCACTTAACACAGCACTTACTTCTAAAGCTTTCACAGACATAAATGTATTTAGTCCTCACAGAAGCCCTCTGAAATAGGTTCTATTATTATCCCCCTTTACACATGAAGAAATAAGTAACCTATGGAAGAGCACACAACTGATACACAACAGATTTGGAAATAAAACCAAGAAGTCTGGCTCTAAAGCATAAGTAAATCAGAAAAGGGAAATGCACTGTATTATAAATTGATGTTAAAAGTTTAACAGCCAAAATTCTGTTATTATAATGTAAAATGTCTTTCAGTTGTGCATTTTGTATGTCTTTGAACAACAAATCCAAAAATTTCTCTCTCTTTCTCTTTTTTTCAAGTAAATGTAGGGAATTATGTTTCTCTTTCTCCCAACTATGCTCTGTTCCTATCTTTCAGCACAGAATTGAATCAAGAGGGATTGATGATGCTGTTTTTGATGAGGTTCTCTGACCTCTCTGGAAATCTGGCCTGAAGGGCAGGGTACCTTCTGGAGAAGATCAGGACTTCTTACTTCCCCTGTCAGAGAACAGCTACTAGGAAAGAACACTGGTGACCATGAGAATTGGTGCTCCCCCCAGGGAACCTGAGGACTGCTAGTCACAGCTTAGGGCACAGATTCTTCCAGAAGTTAAGCAGATGTTCCAGAGTAGGGGCTATTTTCTACCTTTATTCACCTATTTTCCAGATCAAGAAAGGGGATATCATTTACTCAAAGGATTTTTTTTTCTGGCTTATTATATTTGTTTATATGCCCTATAATGTTATGCAAACTAAGTCACATGAAATTATTTTTTAAAAGAAAATTTGGGGGATTAAACAGCAGTTTTCCTTATTTGTTCCAAATATTAATTCCTGCAGTTGTCACGTGCCCACGCTCATAGTATTTCACTTGGCCCTGTGGTTTCCAAGAGGGGAAATTGTGCTTTGCTAAGTTAACACCTCATTCATTAAAAGCAGGAAAGGAAAACGCACTTTTAATGGAACTAAAGGTAGTCAGAAAAGTTGAGTCTTTTCTGGAAGTCTGATTGTGACCATGGGACCAAAGAAGTAGGCAGAGGTCAGATCACAGAGAAGCTCCTGTTTATGCTGGAAATAATGTGGAGGGTTTGAAGGATCTTAAACAGAGACAGAAACTGATGTGAAATTCAGCAAAATCACTTCAGATGCTACATGGTGGGCGAGATGAAAAAGAGGCAAAACTGGAAGAAAGAACTGTTGCTAGGACCCTCTTTCAGTTGCTGTGGTGAGAAATTGTAAGGACCTGACCTAAAACAATGGCAGTGGGAATGGTGAGAGGTAGATTCACTTAATTTTGAGTATAGACTATAGCTGGTGATTAAATAGATTAGGAGATGAGAGGAGAGAGGAGTCAAGAGCGACTCCCAGGTTTCTGATTTGGAAGATTGATAGGAAAGGGCACTTTTTATTGGGTAAAGAATATGGAAAAAGGGGCAGAGGACTGGATCAAATCCAGTACCAAGACATATGCCCTGCTGGGCTCGGTGGCTCAGCCTGTAATCCTGCACCTTTGGGAGGCTGAGGTGAGTGGATTGCCTGAGCCCGCGGGTTCGAGACTCGCCTGGGCAGCGAGACCTCATCTCTACAATAAATCAAAACATTAGCCGGGCGTGGTAGCACGTGCCTGTAGTTCCAGCTACTTGGAAGGCTGAGACGGAAGGATTGCCGGAGCCCAGCAGGTCGAGGCTGCGGTGACCAGGAGCGGCCACTGCACTCCAGTCTGGGCGACAGTGAGACTCCAACTCAAAAAAAAAAAAAAAAAGACATATGCCCTGATCTGCTGCACACGCTCAAGAAATGGCCTGAGAAAAGACAAGAAGTAGAGCCAGGAAACAAGGGGCTACGTCAATGAGACATTGTCTGTCTGGGGTGCTAGAAAGGAGACTCCAGAGTGCTGTTTCTGCCTACATGAAAGGTGGGGCCACACCTGCCTCACACAGCCCTTTGGATCGCAGTTGAAAAAAGGAAGCCAAGCCTAGGTCAAATGAAGCAGCATCGTGAGTGAATCCATCCATGGGTTCCCTGCTGCCAAAGGAGATGGCTGAGGGTGACACTTGAGGAAGTGTCTTGTTACTCTTCGATTTATTCTCTATATTTTGGAATGTTTTATTTCTACTTTTGTTAATTTTTAATTGCACAGTAATATATGAATGCCTTCTTACCTTAGTCTTATTTCAAATAAGACTAAAGACATCGACTACCTGAACCCTCACTCTTACACTGTTTTCAAGAGGTAATGCTGTTATTATTGAAAGTTATTGTTCCAGAACTTTTCTGTATTTTCATACATATATATGTATATACACACACACATATATCTATCTATCTATCTATCTACATGTGCATATAAATACATAAATATTTAGTACTGCCTTGGGGAAGAGGAAGAATAGATATGTCCCTTAACAGTATCATACAGTGCAACATACGAAGGGGAACCCCCCCAAAATGGAATTTATTTACAAAAAAATTGTATTATTTATTTTTACATGTTTAAACTTTAGTTGCCTTCAAAATACTCTTCATTTGATTCAATTCCACAGCTCAAAACAGTTTTTGAACTCATCAATTTTGATGCCTTTTAGTGCTTCTGCTGTTTTTTGTTTTACCTCTTCCACATCAGCAAAATGTGTCCCTTTGAGGACTTTTTCAACCAGAGAAACAAAAAAAAAGTCATTCAGTGTGAGATGGGGTGAATAGGGAGGGTGAGGTACAGGGGTCATGCTGGTTTTGGTCAAAAATTGCTGAATACTCAGCGTGGTGTGGGCAGGTGCATTATCATGATGGGAGAACCAGTCACCTGTTTGCCACAACTCGGGATTGTTTCTTCCACAACGCAGATTCTTACAACAACACTAACTGGTACACCAACACTGATGGGTTCCTAGAACACTTACCTAGTGGGGAAAGCCTGTACTATAAGAGGCTAACCCTCCAAAAGATAATTTCAGTTTTTTGGGGGGATCCCTCCTTATAATATATAGACCTAGATTCTGATGCAGATAAAAATTGTTCTAGAAAAAAATTATGAAATAGGAAGACAAATACTTGAGTTTGAATTCCATTTGATATCTCTGTAACCTTGAACAAGCTATTTAACCTTGCAGCACCTCAGTTATAATGCATAATAAATAAAGCACCTTGCACACAGATGTTCTTGAGTTACCTCTCCTCCTCCCTATCTATATATATTTTCGCTCTCTCTCTCTGTCAGATTTATTACACTAAGGAAGTACTCCTCTTATCTCAAAGAGCTTGTTTGGGAATATGGCGCTGCCCAACACCACACATGGTCTGTGGCTTTTAGCAATGTCAGCAGCTTGGCACAGCCTAAGATTCAAAATTGTTACATGCTGGTTCTGACCTTGAACTCTGGCCTGGCTCACGGTGCAGGAGAATATAAATCTCAGCTCCTTTGGCTTTGCTGCATTGTTGTCAAACAAAGTCTTGAACTAGTAACTTGAAGTTGGGTGACTTCTTTCTCCTTGCAGTCTTCCTCATCCTCAGCACAAGCACACAGGTCAGTAAGTCCTGGCAAAAACCAGACCCAATTTCTTAGAACAAGAGAGCAAGAAAGTGGGAAATCCAGGACTGGGAACAAGTAGTGCAGAAGATGGAATGGAAGGGAAGACGATCGAGCGTGGAGACCAGGCCACACAAGCAGACACTGGGGACGCATCTTGACTATCACCACCATGACCCATACCAATGCCCCCCCCATGTCTACCTGTACCCTCTGCCTCCTGGCCAAGGAGAAACCCCATTCGCACACTCCAGCCCTCTACTCCTGCTCTGTCCCTGCTCCATTACGATCTGCTCTCTCTCTTGCATCTCCAACCTGTTTCTCTTCGTTTGCTTCTTTCCTTCTACCTAAAATAATTGTCTCCCCTTCCTTGAGAAAATATTTTTCCAAGCCCTGCTCTGACCTCCCTCTTTCTTCCCAATCACCAATCACTCCTGAGCCCCTACAGTACACCATCATCCACCTCATCACTACCACCTCATCACCACCATCTACCTCATCACCACCATCAAAACCACCACCAACCTCCATCCACTCCTAATCGCTCAATGGCACCAAAAACTTCCTAGTTGATAGTTTAATAACTTTTCTCAGTCATCTTCTCTTTGATAGCTCTGTAGTATCTGACATTGTTCAGGATCTTTCCACTCCTGAAACTCTTTCCCCCTGTGGTTTCTCTAACACTGTCTCTGCTCTCCCATTTCTGTACCATTTGTTTTCTCTTTTTTCTCCCTCTATTCCCTAAACTTTATGAGCTCTTGGCCAAAGACAAGTTCTCTGGCTACTTTGCTATCCCCTCTCCCATATTCCCACCTCCTCCAATGTAATCAGTTACCAGACTTTGTCAATTCTTCTTTTAAAACATCTCTTACATCTTTTTCATACCCACTGCCACCACCCTGATTACTGAACCACTGCAATACTCCTTTAATTCTCCTCTAAAATATATGTTGTGTATTAAACACAGGTCTGTGCAGGAATGTGAAATTCTTCTTTCTAAAATGCAGCTCCAGCCGGGCTTGGTGGCTCAGCCTGTAATCCCGCACCTCTGGGAGGCTGAGGTGAGTGGATTGCCTGAGCCCATGGGTTCGAGACCCGCCCGGGCAGGCGAGACCTCATCTCTACAATAAATCAAAAAATTAGCCGGGCATGGTAGTACGTGCCTGTAATTCCGGCTACTTGGAAGGCTGAGGCGGAAGGATCGCCAGAGCCCAGCCGGTCGAGGCTGCGGTAGCCGGGAGGGGCCACTGCACTCCAGCCTGGGCAACAGAGTTAGATTCCAACTCAAAAAAATAAATAAATAAAAATAAATAAATAAATGAAATGCAGCTCTAATAAGACTACTGATTCTCTCACTTGACAGCTTCCCCACATATGCCTGTGGAAATCTCACTGATCCTTGTAAACCTCGTTTTAATGGCTAATTCCACCATAAATATAGTAGACATACAAACTCAGTTGTTCTAGACTAGAGCAATGTTTCTCAAAGTTTAATATAACAAGAATCACCTATTAATGCTCATTCAGACTCAGTAGGTTTGAGATAAAATCCAAGATTCTACATTCTTAACAAGCTTCCAGGTTATGCCTATGCCCACAGACCTCATTTTGGGTAGGGGGTAGGGGCTCTGCCTGCACATTAGAATCAACTGAGAGCCAGGCTCGGTGGCTCAGCCTGTAATCTCACGCTTTGGAAGGCAGAGGTGAGTGGATTGCCTGAGCCCGCGGGTTCGAGACCCACCTGGACAACTTTACGAGACCTCATCTCTACAATAATTCAAAAAATTAGCCGGGCGTGGTAGCACGCGCCTGTAGTTTCAGCTACTTGGAAGGCTGAGGCGGAAGGATCGCTGGAGCCCAGCAAGACAAGGCTGCGGTGGCCGGGAGCAGCCACTGCACTCCAGTCTGGGCGACAGAGTGAGACTACAACTCAGAAAACAAAAAGAATCAACTGAGAAACTTTTAAAATAAACTAATGCCAAGGACCTATGCCAGACCAATTAAATCAGGCTCTCCCAAGGTCTCCAGTTGTGGAGGGGAGGGGAAGGGTATGTGTGTTTATTGAGATAAAATTCACCATTTTAAAGTATACAGTTCAGTGTTTTTTCGTATATTCACAATGATGTGCAACCATCACCACTAACTAATTGCAGAACTTGTTCATCATTCCCAAAAGAAACCCTGTTCCCATTACGAAGTCACTTCCCATTCTCTCCTTCCTCCAACCCCTGGAAACCACAAATTTACCTTCTGTCTGTAAGCATTTTCCTATTCTGGACATTTCATATAAATAGAATCACATAACATGTAGCCTTTTGTGTCTGGCTTCTATCAACATTTTCTAGGTTAATTTATGTTGCAACATCTATCAACACTTTATTCCTTTTTATGACTGAATAATATTCCGTGGTATAGATTATGTATTGTTTATATATTTATCAGTTGATGGACATTTGGTTGTTTTCATTTCATGGTTATTATGAAATAATGCTGCTATAAACATTCATATACAAATTTTTATGTGAACTATGTTTTCAAATCTCTTAAGTATATATCTAGGAGTAGAATGCTAGGTCATGGTACCTCTGTTTAATTTTTTGAGGAACTGCCAAACTATTTTCCATGGAGGCTATACCACTTTTCATTCCCACCAACAATGTATGAGGGATCCAATTTATCCTCATTCTTGTCAACACTTGTTGGTAACTGACTTTTTATTACAGTCATCCTAGTGGATGTGAGGTGGTATCTCATAGTGATTTTGATTTGCATTTCCTTAATGACTAATGAGGTAGATCATCTTTTCATGTGTTATTTTCCATTTATACATTTACTATAGAGAAATGTCTGTTTAAGTCCTTTGTCCTTTTATAAATTGATTTGTTTGCCTTTTTGTTGTTGAGTTGTAGGAATTCTTTATATATTCTGGATACTACATTCTTACCAGATATGCTTTGTAAATGTTTTCTCCCATTTATTTGGGTGATCTTTTCGTTTTCTTCTTTCTTTCTTTCCTTCCTTCCTTCCTTCCTTCCTTCCTTCCTTCCTTCCTTCCTTCTT
>NW_007253050.1:9675-17890 GCF_000164805.1 Carlito syrichta
TTTCTTTCCTTCTTTCTTTCCTTCTTTCTTTCTTTCTTTCTTTCTTTCTTTCTTTCTTTTTTTTTGAGTTGGAGTCTCACTGCATCACCCAGGCTGGAGTGCAGTGGCAGTGGCACACTCATGGCAAGTGTCGGCTTGCTGGGCTCAGGCAGTCCTTCTGTCTCAGCCTTCCTAGTAGCCAAAACTACAGGCATGCACTACCACATCCAGCTAATTTTTTGATTTATTGCAGAAATGAGGTCTCGCCAAGTTGCCCAGGCAGTTCTGAAACTCATGGGCTCAAACAATCCTCTCATCTCGGCCTCTCAAAGTGCTGGGATTACAGACCTGAGCCACTGTGCTCAGCGGTCTCTTTTCATTCTCATGATAGCATCCTTTGATGTACAAAATTCTCCAATTTTTATTAAGTCCAATTTATCCATTTTTTCTTTTGTTGCTTCTGTTTTTGGTGTCATATTTAAGAAACCATCGTCTAATTTAAGATCACAAAGATCTACACCTATGTGTCCTTCCAAGAACTTAATAGTTTTATTGAATAGTTCTTACGTTTATGTATTTGATCCATTTGAATACATTGTTGTATATAGTATGGGGTAGGATTTTAACCTGTGTCTTATGGATGGAGGCAAATATTTGAAATAGAGAAGCTAATTAGTATGAAACAAGCTGGGGAGGGGACTGTAAAACAATTATTAATAGCTACCTCTGAGAAACCAGTTTGGTCCTTGGCTAGTGATTAGAGGGTAAAGTAAAGTGAACTGCTAGAAAAACTTGATAACTAGGCAGTGTTAAAATGACTACTCTTTGGCTAAATTGTGTCCATTTTTTTTTCACTACAAATTTTTTTAATAAATTATCCAGGCATGGTGGTGTATGCCTGTAGTCCTAGCTACACAGCAGCCTGAGGCAGGAGGATTACCTGAGCCTAGATATTCAAGGCTGCAAGTTATAATCATGCTACTGCACTCCAGCCTGGATGACAGAGTAAGATTATTTTTATTGCCAAAAATAATTTGGCAAAAAAAAAAAATTAGTCCCCTACTGAACTTTCAATGGGTATACTGTGCTTAGATTGTCAGAGTATATAGCTATTGCACAAACTTCCTGCTTAAACTATTATTTGGTCTTACTTATACAGTAAACATATATTTAATGGCTTTACTAGTTCCCATTTTTATACTCTCCAATTGCTTGGTTGGCTGAAGCTTAACTTCTAGTGGCTTCCTCCGGAAGTTCTCAAGGAAACATTACTCCCCATCTTCTCCATGGCCATCTCATTACTTTCCTCAGATTTCTCCAGCATAGACGCAGAGACCTCTGGGGTATGGTGGGTGATTATAGCTTGTCCCCACCCACCCACTCATATTCTGGAATTTGAAGGGATACCTTGCCTCTAGTCTTTGGACTATCATACATTAACAAATTGCTTTTATAAGGATGTATTTTTATGCCAAAAGTTTGATCAACCCTCACATATTGGATATAGTTTAATTTTCACTATTTGACAATAGTAATAATTTCATATGAGTTTGCAGTTTTAAGACACATACATTTAAAAATTGTTTCACAAATCAAAAATCATCCAACATGACCAAGTAAGCTTCATCCCCAGGATGTAGGGCTGGCTCAAAGTTTGCAAGACCATAAATGTAATTAAAAACATCAACAGATATAAAAACAAGAACCACATGATTTTATCATTAGATTCAGGAAAAGCTTTTGATAAAATCCAGCGTCCCTTCTTTATGCAAATCCTCAGACACCTAAGTATAGAAGGAAAATGCTTCAAAATAGTAAGTGCCATCTACAATAAACCCACAGCTAACATATTGCTAAATGGAAAGAAACTGGAAACATCTCCTCTGAAAACTGGAACAAGACAAGTCTGCCCACTCTCACCCCTCTTGTTCAACATTGTGTTGGAAGTCCTAGCAAGGGCAATTAGACAACAGAAGGAAATCAGGGGTATCCAAACAGGAAAAGAGGAAGTCAAGTTATCCCTCTTTGCTGATGATATGATCCTAAACCTCAAAAATCCAAAAGAATCTGTCAAAAACCTGTTTGCATTGCTAAAGGACTTTGGCAAAGTCTCAGGGTACAAAATAAATGTGCAAAAGACAGTTGCATTCTTATACACCAACAACAAGTAGGCAGAGAACCAAATAAAAAGCACAATCCCATTCATAATAACCACACACACAAAAAAGAAATACCTTGACATCTTCCTAACCAAAGAAGTCAAAAACCTTTACAACGAGAACTACAAAACACCGCTCAAAGAGATCTAAGAAGACACCAACAAATGGAAAAATATTCCATGCTCATGGATAGGAAGAATCAACATTGTTAAGATGTCCATCCTACCAAAGGCAATCTACAGATTCAATGCAATACCCGTTAAATTACCAACATCATTCTTCCCAGACCTGGAAATGACAATACAGAAAATCATAAGGAAACATAAACGACCACGAGTAGCCAAAACAATCCTTAGCAAAAGAAACAAAGCAGGAGGTATCACACTTCCAAACTTCAAACTTTACTAGAAGGCTACAGTAATCAAAAGAGCCTGGTATTGGTACAAGAACAGGCACATAGACCAATGGAACAGGATAGAGATTCCAGAAGCAAAGCTTCAATTTTGCAACCAACTCAATATTTGACAAAGCCTTCAATAACAACCACTGGGGAGAGCAGAACCTATTCAGTAAATGGTGCTGGGAAAACTAGCTGACCAGACGCAGAAGACTGAAACAGGACCCCTACCTATCACCATACACAAAAATTAATTCTAAATGGATCAAGGACCTAAACGTAAAACCTCAAACTGTAAGAATCTTAGAAAATGCAGGAGACACCCTTATGGAAATTGGAACTGGCAACCAATTCCTGATCAAAACCATAAGTAACCATGCTATAAGAAATAAGATAGACAAGGGGACTTTATCAAACTGACAAACTTCTGCAAAGAAAAGAAACCATCAAGAGAGCAGGGAGACAGCCCACAGAATGGGAAAAAATATTTGCCAACTGTATATCTGACAAAGGTCTAACATCTAGGATCTACAAGAAATTCAAATGCACCAAAAGAAAAAAAACAGCCCCATTAAAAAATAGGCAAAGAGGCACCCGCCCCTCAGAGATACCAGCTCCATTTCTGGCTGAAGTATCCTGTGAGGAGCCCAAAGCCACTCTCACCACTCACCATCTGCCCTTTGGAGCTCTGGAGCTCTGGGCCCACCCTGGCTGAGGCACCTAGCGTACAACCCCAGGCTTGTGTAAGGGAACAGCATATCTTAAGGAGGTGCTGATTGGCAGCTCTCAGCTCCAGAGGAGGGAACTCATGGCTTCCTCCTCCATCCCAGTCTGCTGGTGGCACACCGGATCCAGTGCCCACCTATGCAGCTGATCCCCAGTGCCTCGCATGCCACCACAGCCCATCATAGTGGATCGCCCAGGGACCCAGACGAACAAGCGGAGAGAAAGGATCCATGAAAGAGGAGCTGCCCACCTTGGCCATTTTCCAGGCAGAGATTTGCATTGCCCTGCCCACCTATGAGCAGCCTCCACCTCAGTTCCTATGGTAATGTCGCTAAACAGGAGACAAATCCCCTCCCCTATGCTGAATCAGATGCAGACAACTCAGTGTCGCAGACCTCTCAGGCAGCAGGCTAAGAGAACAAATCCAAGCTGTGAGTAAATCTACCTGCCTGCAATGAAAGCAAAGGGGAGAGGCTGGAGATCAGAACTGAAGAGACTTTAGACACTCAGGAAAGATTCCAGAGCTAGTCTGATTTCTTATTTTGACTTTTGATTTTATTATTTTGACTGTTTGTTTTGCTCACTTTTGTTTGCTTTTTGACTTAGACTATCTGTTTGTGTTGGGGAAAACACATCAAAAGGCATGATTTTATTGGACTGTCTTTGCGTGGTTACTGGTATGCTTTAGGGAATTTTGCTTGTGTGTCTTTTTCACTTCTCTCTGGCCTTGTGTCCCTTTTTCACCTGTTAGTTGGTATGTATGTCTGTTTTCCCTCTCACTCTACTCTCTTTTTAACTTCCTATTGACCCCCCTTCCTCCATTATTTTCCTCTTTCGTACCTCCTTTTGTTCCAGGGACCAAACCTACATCCCGCTGAACAGACAGATTGTAAGGCAGTGGGAAATAGGTTCCAGTGTGCCCATAAACCTGTTGGTGAGCCGGGCTCAGTGGCTCAGCCTGTAATCCCGCGCCTTTGGGAGGCTGAGGTGAGAGGATTGCTTGAGCCTGCGGGTTCGAGACCCACCTGGGCATTGAGACCTCATCTCTACAATAAATCAAAAAATCAGCCGGGCATGGTAGCGCATGCCTGTAATTCCAGCTACTCGGAAGGCTGAGGCAGAAGGATCACCGGAGCCCAGCAGGTCGAGGCTGTGGTGGCCGGGAGCAGCCACTGCACTCCAGTCTGGGTGACAGAGTGAGACTCCAACTCAAAACAACAACAACAACAACAACAACAAAAAACCTATTGGTGGATGCTGGAATCAGCAGATAGATTCTGAATCATAGCTTCCCTCTCAATTAAACCTCAAAACTGCAAAAAGTACAGCTCGCAGCCTACACTCCAGCCTCAAAAGTGAACAATCAGAGGACCCTCATGAGGAAGAACAGGAGATTGCACAAGCGAAGCAAAAGCAACCCCACCTTACCTGAAAAACAGAATTAAAGAAGGGGAGGGAAAGGGGGAGAGAGAGAGAGAAATCTACACAAATGAAGAAAAACCAAAAGAAGAATATGGGTCTCTCCCAGACCCATGGGAGGGCAGACACTGAGAAAACTGACTTTGGAGTGCAAACAATGAAGAGCCCCCAGAATAACGGGTCTCAAGCTACAAACCTAGATATCAAGACATTAATGGAGAGATTAAAAAGAATTGAAGAGACACAAGAAGAAACTAGGAAGGAGCTGATATCTGAGATAACAATAATAAAGAATACTGTGAATGAAATAAATAACAAACTGATAAGCATGGAAAGCAGAATTACCCAAGCAGTAGAAAGAATCTCAGAGCTTGAAGACCAAAATATAGAACTAACCCAAATTGTTAAAAACACAGGAAACAAGCTCAAAAGACAGAACAAAACCTTCAAGAGATGAGCGATTACTTCAAGAGACCAAACCTAAGAGTAATTGGCATACCTGAGGCAGAAAGAGAGCCAGAGACCACACTAGAACAAACTTTCCATGAGATCATTCAAGGAAACTTCCCTCATCTAATCAGTGATGCAAAAATTCAAACACAAGAGATTCAAAGAACCCCTGCAAGACAACAAATGAGAAGACCAACTCCCAGACACATAATAATTCACCTAAACAAACTAGGCATAGAAGAAAAAATCCTAAAGGCAGCAGGAGAAAAAGGCCAGATCACCTACCATGGAAGACCAATCAGAATAGCAGCAGATTTATCTACAGAAATCCTGCAGGCTAGGAGAGCTTGGAGCCCTATCTTCAAAGTCCTAAAAGATAAACAATTTCAACCAAGAATAATCTACCCAGTCAAGCTAAGCTTCATCAGCGAGGGAGAATTAAAATCTTTCCCAGATATTCAATCCCTAAGAACTCACGCTGCCACCAAACCACCTCTATATGAAACACTTAAGAAAGTACTAAACACAGAAGAAAAAGAAAAAAAAACAACGTTCTTCACAAGAGTACAGGAAAAAGAATAAAATACACATGAACCAACCCCAAAACCAAAGGAAAGACAAAAAACTAAGAGGAACTACAAAAACAACTCTATAAGAACTCTATGATAGAGACCAACTCTCACATTTCAATAATTAGCCTGAATGTGAATGGACTAAACGCACCACTGAAAAGACATAGAATGGCAAAATGGATAAATTATCACCAGGCAACAATATACTGCCTTCAAGAGACCCATCTCACTAGAAAGAACATGCACAGAATCAAAGTAAGAGGATGAGAAACAAATTTTCAGGTGAACGGAACACAAAAGAAAGAGGAGTCGTGATCCTAATTTCAGACAAAATACCATTTAAGCTATCAAAAATTAAAAAAGATACAGAGGGCTACTACATAATGATAAAAGGTTCACTCCATCAACAGGAAATATCTATCTTAAACATATATGCACCCAACATACGTGCGCCAACTTTCATAAAGCAACTTCTAGGAAAACTAAAGAAGGATATTGACTCTAACACCATCATAACTGGGGACTTTAATACCCCACTCACAACCCTAGACTGATCATCAGGACAAAAAATCAGCAATGAGATCCAGAACCTCAATTGACTCTTGACCAAATGGACTTAATTGATACCTACAGAACACTCAACCCAACGACCACAGAATATACATTCTACTCAGCACTGCATGGAACGTACTCTAAGATCGACCACATACTTGGACATAAATCAAGCATAAGCAAATTTAAAAAGATCGAAATTCTGCCATGCACTTTCTCGGACCACAGTGGAATAAAAATAAACATTGACACCAACAAAGTCCCCCCAAAACCCACAAAGACATGGACACTAAACATGATGCTAAACAACTCCTGGGTCAATGAAGAAATCAAAACAGGGATCAAAAGATACCTGGAAACAAATGAAAATGAAGAGACATCTTACCAAAATCTCTGGGATGCCATGAAAGCTGTAGTAATAGGGGAATTCATATCCCTACAAACACACATGAAGAAAATGGAAGGATCACAAATCAACAGCCTAACAAGTCACCTAAGGAAGCTGGAAAAGCAAGACCACCAAAGCCCTAACTGCAGCAGAAGAATCCAGATCACCAAAATAAAAGCCCAAATCTGGGCTAGAAGACAAAAAGATAATACAAAAAATCAATGAAACAAAAAGCTGGTTCTTTGAAAGGATAAACAGGTTCGATGGTCCCTTAGCTAGACTGACCAAGAAAAAGAGAGAAAAAGCCCAAATAAATACAATCAGAAACACAAAAGATGTCACATCTGACCCCAAAGCAATATGAAAGATCATTAGACACTACTAGGTACACTTGTATGGAAACAAACTGGAAAACCTTAAGGAAATGGAAGACTTTCTGATATCATACAACCTGCCTAGGTTGAAACAAGAAGAAATCAAGACCCCAAATAGACCAATAACAATCAAAGAAATTGATTATGTAATAAAAAAAAACTACCTACAAAAAAAGCCCTGGATCAGATGGCTTTCCAGCAGAATTCTATATGACATTTTAGGAGGAGCTGATACCAATCCTACAGAAAGTATTCCAGGTGATTGAGAAAGATGGAACCCTCCCCAAATCATTCTAAGAAGCTAACATCACATTGATACCCAAGCCAGGTAAAGATTCAACAAAGAAAGAGAACTACAGGCCAATATCTTTGATGAACATAGATGCCAAAATTCTCAACAAGATCCCAGCAAACCAGATTCAACAACACATCTCAAAAATCATCCATCATGACCAAGTAGGCTTCATCCCTAGGATGCAAGACTGGTTCAACATTCATAAAACCATAAATGTAATTAAATACATCAACAGATGTCAGAACAAAAACCACATGATTATATCATTAGATGGAGAAAAAGCTTTTGATAAATCCAGCACCCCTTCCTGATAAAAACCCTCGAACACCTAGGCATACATGGAACATATCTCAAAATAAGTAAAAGCCATCTATGAGAAACCCACAGCCAGCAAACTCCTAAATGGACAAAAATTGGAACCATTTCCCTTGAGAACTGGAACAAGACAAGGATGCCCACTCTCTCCACTCCTGTTCAATATAGTATTGGAAGTCCTGGCTAGAGCAATCAGAGAAGAAGAGGCAATCAGGGGTATCCAAAAGGAAAAAGAGGAAGTCAAGCTATCCCTCTTTGCAGTTGACATGATTGTGTACCTTGAAAACCCAAGAGAATCTGTCAAAAACCTCCTTACACTGATAAAGGACTTTAGCAAGGTCTCAGGATATAAAATAAATGTGCAAAAGACAAACGCATTTCTTTACACCAATAATAAACAAACAGAAACCCAAATAAAAACCACAATTCCATTCACAATAACCACAAAAAAATGAAAAACCTTGGCATCTTCCTAACCAGAGACGTGAAAGACCTTTACAATGAAAACTACAAAACACTGCTCAAAGAAATCAAAGATGACACAAACAAGTGGAAAAATATCCCATGCTCATGGATTGGAAGAATCAAC
>NW_007253050.1:17910-19943 GCF_000164805.1 Carlito syrichta
TTGAATTCCTTGTAGATCCTAGATGTAGGCCTTTGTCAGATATACAATTGGAAAATATTTTCCCATTCTGTGGACTATCTCTTCCCTCTCTTGATGGTTTATTTTGCCTTGCAGATCTTTTAAGTTTAATGAGGTCCTACTTGTCTATCTTATCTCTTATGGAATGAGCATTTGGAGATTTGATCAGGCACTGGTTGCCAGTTTCAATTTCCATAAGGGAGTCTCCCGTATTTTCTAAGGTTCTTATAGTTTGAGGTTTTACATTTAGGTCTTTGATCCATTTAGAGTTGATTTTTGTGTATGGTAATAGGTAGGGGGCTTTGTTTTAATCCTCTGCATGTGGTCAGTCAGTTTTTCTAGCACTATTTACTAAATAGATTCTCCTCTCCCTAGTGGTTATATTGGAGGCTTTGTTGAACAAGAGTTGGTTGAGAAATTGAGGTTTTCCTTCCTGGATGTCTATCTTGTTCCATTGGTCTATATGCCTGTTCTTGTACCAGTACCAGGCTGTTTTGATTATTTTAGCCTTATAATCAAATTTAAAGTCTGGTAGTGTGATACCTTCTGCTTTTTTTTTTTCCCTGAGGATTGTTCTGGCTATTCTTGATTGTTTGTGTTTCCATATGAATTACTGTATTGTTTTTTCTAGATCTGAGAAGAATGTATCCCTATCTATCCCCATACACAAAAATTAACTCTAAATGGATCAGAGACCTAAGTGTAAAACCTCAAACCATAAGAACCTTAGAAAATGCAAGACACACCCTTATGGAAATTGGAACTGGCATCCAATTCCTGAACAAAACCTGAAACCCACAGGCCATAAGTGATAAGATAGACAAGTGGGACCTCATTAAACTGACAGGCTTCTGCAAAGTCAAAGAAACCATCAAGAGAGCAGGGAGACAGCCCACAGACTGGGAAAAAGTATTTATCAACTCCAGGGCTGACAAAGGTTTAACATCTTGGATCTACAAGGAACTCATATGTGCTGAAAAGAAAAAAACAAACAACCCTATTATAAAGTGGGCAAAAGATATGAACAGACACTTCTCAAAGGAAGACATCCGAGCAGCCAACAGACACGTGAAGAAATGTTCAACCTCACTAATCATCAAGGAGATGCAAATCAAAACCACACTGAGATACCACCTAACTCCAGTCAGAATGGCAATTATCAATAACTCAAAAACTAACAGTTGCTGGAGAGGGTGTGGTGAAAAGGGAACACTTCTACACTGTTGGCAGGAGTGCAAACTAGTGCAACCTCTTTGGAAAACAGTGTGGCGAGTCCTAAAAGCTCTAAATATCGACCTCCCATATGAACCCGCAATCCCCCTACTGGGAATATACCCTGAAGAACTCAAATCACTCTATGAAAAAGAGACCTGCACATGTATGTTTATTGCAGCATTGTTCACAATAGCAAGAACCTGGAAGCAACCATGCTGTCCATCAAAAGAGGACTGGATTAAAAAAATGTGGTACATATACACGATGGAATACTACGCAGTCATAAAAAGTACAAAATCATGAATTTCACAACAACCTGGATGGAACAAGAGTCTATAATACTGAGTGACCTCTCACAGAAACAACGATCTGAGTATCACATGTTCTCACTCATATAGTAGATCTTGAACATCTATCGTAATACTATAAGAGAAAGATTGACAGTGGTGGGAAACTATGGGGGGGCGGAAGGGAGGTGGGATTAACAGTAGTCAATAATTTTTGTTTGGGAGACACTCCTTATCAACAAGGGTGCCTGAACGAAGCATATTTGTTTACCTAACCCTTAACTGTACCCTCACAATATTGAAATAAAAAATATTGATTAAAAAAAAATAGTCAAAAGACATGAATAGACACTTCTCAAAAGTAGATATATGGGCAGCCAACAGACATGAAAAAGTGTTCAGCCTCACTCATCAACAGAAAAATGCAAATCAAAATCACACTGAGATACCACCTAACCCCAGTAAGAATGGCCATCATTAAAAAAACAAACAACAACAGATGCTGGCAAGGAT
>NW_007253050.1:19963-48951 GCF_000164805.1 Carlito syrichta
CTGAACGAAGCATATTTGTATACTTAACCCTTAACTGTACCCCACAATATCATAATAAAAAATACTGATTATAAAAAATAAATAAATAAAAAATAAAAATAACACAGTACCCCCAAGAAAGCTTCATTAAAAACTAAATGGTACATATTTCTTCTTCTTTGACAGAGAAAAAGGAAAAAAAGAACATATGATTCAGAGAAAGGAAGCCAACAAATACATTTTATTAAAGTGTTTTACGTGAGCATAGAGACCAATAAAAGGCAGAAGCTTTTGTTAACCCTTGATATTGTTAAACAAGCTCTCACTATGTTACCTAGGCTGGTCTCAACCTCCAGTGCTCAAAGGTTCCTCCCACCTCAGCCTCCTGAGTAACTGAACTACAGGCGTGTGCCACCATACCCAGCTTATTGTATTTTTGAATTAAAATTAATGCCATTTGCAGTTGAACTTGTAGATAATATGCTTTAAGTCAGCAGTCCCAAGGAGATTGTCACCCTTCCTGCCAGCATTAAGTTCTAGAAATAAGTATCTCTTCTGTGTAGAGATAGTAGTTGTAATTCTCATCCATTAGGGAAGTGAGAGTTTCTCAGTATTGCACATGACACAATTCCCTTGTTCTACAGATAATGTTTAACACACGGTTCCTGTGAGTACAGATCTCAGCCCAATAAACAATGGGTAATATCAATGCTTATTGCCATTTTGAAGACTACTCCAAAAATAATGTTCTTATTAACAAAACAATTGTATTCTCATTTAAAGGAAAATAAAAATTTATCTAGCTCTTGGCTTCTTCTATAGTTATTTTATTTCATGCTAAAATATTATGTAGGTTTTTAAGAGATATATTCTTTAGGCCAGGTGCAGTGGCTCACGCCTATAATCACAACACTTTGGGAGGCAGAAGCGAAAGAATCGCCTGATCCCAGGGGTTCAAGACCAGCCTGAACAACTTGGCGACATCTCATCTCTAAAATAAATAAAAAAATTAGCTGGGTGTGGGGGCAAATTACATGCGTGTGGGGGCACACACCTGTAATTTCAGCTATTTGAAAGGCTGAGGCAGAAGGATTGCCTGAGCCCAGCAGTGGCCGGGAGTGTGCCACTGCACTCCAGTCTGGCTGACAAAGTGAGATTCTGATTTTAAAAAGAAAGAGAGAGAGCGATTCTTCAGATGAGAATATTTCTTTTTTTATTCTTTATTTCAATAGCTTTAGGAGGTACAAATAGTTTTTGGTTACATGGTTGCATTGCATGGTGGAGAAGAATGGGCTTTAAGTGTATCCACCATTCCCACCTATGCACACTGTACCCAACAGGTGATTTTTCGTCCTTCCATCCCTTCCACCTCCCCCTTCTGAGTCCCCAGTGTTCATTATATCATTCTATATGGCTTTTTTTGAGTTGGAGTCTCACTCTGTCACCCAGACTGGAGTGCAGTGGTCGCTCCCAGCCACCACTGCCTCGACTTGATGGGCTCCGGCAATCCTTCCGCCTCAGCCTTCCAAGTAGTTGGAATTACAGGCACGCGCTACCACACTCAGCTAATTTTTTGATTTATTGTAGAGATGAGGTCCCACCAAGTTGCCCGGGCGGGTCTTGAACCCGCGGGCTCAGAAAATCCACTCACCTCAACCTCCCAAGGCACGGGATTACAGGCTGAGCCACCGAGCCCGGCTAGCTCCCACTTCTAAGTGAGAACATGCAGTGTTCGGTTTTCTCTTCCTGAGTTAGTTCACTTAGGATGATATTCTCCAATTCCAGATGAGAATATTTCTGAAGAAATCAATGCTATGGTTTTTGACTTATGAATTATCCTCGTTCATATATACAAATGCAAACTTGTGATATTTCTATTTTAAAATATATGTTTATCAAAAATAATGCATGCAGATAAAAACACATTTGTAATTCTTCAGAAATCTGCGTATATGCTAATAAATTATTGGCAAAAAAAATGTAGCAACTGACACCAAACTGAGTCTAATTTGATGTTGCCCACATAACTTTGGAGTATAAACAAATGAATTTCATAAAACTTTTCAGGCAGATATTTCATTTTTAAAATTATATTATAAAGTAATTTGGGAAGATTTCAAGTGGATATTTGCATATTTATGTATATAGATACATATACATAGCTAGACTATTACCTAATAGCCAATGAACTAAGCAATTTTATTCTTGGGACTAAATTTTGCTCATCTGCAATTTACTTATTATTCCTGCTGGTCTCTGAGGCAGTAATGCCCATTTAAAGTATAGATGAGACCCTGTCTAAGCCCCAATCCCTAGCTCTTGCTATAAGCAATATCTGTCTAGTTAAAGTAACTAGTAGCTCAACAAAATAATAGAGAAATGAAAAGCTGAGTGTTATATCTACAAGGTTCACTTATTTATATTTACTCAACCCAGTATATTCATATCTTAGGTTATTCTTGAAAAATATACTTTAGATTAAGAGATCTGAAGCATTAGCTCCATCTATATCATGTTTACACTAAGTCATACACACGTTTATTTCCTTTTCTTCTTTTCTTCTTTTTTTTTGGAGTTGAAGTCTCACTCTGTCACCCAGGCTGGAGTGCGTGCAGTGGCATGCTCATGGCCATCCCAGCATCCGACCTGCTGGGCTCAGACGATCCTTCCGCCTCAGCCTTCCAAGTAGTCGGAACTACAGATGCGTGCTACCATGTCTGGCTAATTTTTGAGTTGGAGTCTCACTCTTGTCACCTGGAGTGCAGTGGCACACTCACAGCCACTGCAGCCTTGACCTGCTGGGCTCAGGCAATCCTTCTACCTCAGCCTTCCAAGTAGCTGGAACTACAGATGCATGCCACCACACCTGGCTAGTTTTTTTGTGTGACTTATTGTAGAGTCGAGGTCTCACCAAGTTGCCCAAGCTGGTCTTGAATCCCCGGGCTCTGGCAATCCTCTCGCCTCGGCCTCCCAAAGTGCTGGGATTACAGGCTGAGCCACCACACCCAGCCTAATTTTTTATTTATTGTAAAGACAACATCTTGCCAAGTTGCCTGGGCTGGTCTTGAACCCGCAGGTTCAGGCAATCCACTCACCTCAGCCTCAGCCTCCCAAAGTGCTGGGACTACAGGCTGAGCCACCAAGCCCGGTCTTTTGTTAAAATTTTTCCTAGGAAGAAAGCTTAGATCTGTGCTCAGGATTTATTGCCAAAAAGTAGGGCGAGAGGGAAAATTAAATAAAATTCTATGTGTGTTACAATTTCCATTATAATTCTTCCAAAACTGGCCCTTTTTTTTTTTTTTTTTTTGAGTTGGAGTTTCACTCTGTTGCCCAGACTGGAGTGCAGTGACCGCTTCCAGCCACCGCAGCCTCGATCTGCTGGGCTCCGGCAATCCTTCCTCCTCAGCCTTCCGAGTAGCCGGAATTACAGGCATGCGCTACCATGCCTGGCTGATTTTTTGATTTATTGTAGAGATGAGGTCTCGCTGCCCAGGCGGGTCTCGTACCCGCGGGCTCAGGCAATCCACTCACCTCAGCCTCCCAAAGGCGTGGGATTACAGGCTGAGCCACCGAGCCCGGCAAGACTGGCCCTTTCTAATCAGATCGGAGTTTAAATCATTTTAATTTGTGTCACATGCCCTCTATGTTTTATATTCTGGCATTTGATCCCTGAAGCCTACTTACCCTCTTTCTTCCATTTTAAAACACCAGAAGCAGGTCACAACAAACTTCAAAAGATATAAAAAATAAAATTGTATGATTTGGAGATCTATATCCGTAACCATGACTTTTTTTTTAACTGAGATTCAGTTCTCTCTATATATTTTTTGAGTCGGAGTCTTACTGTTGCCCAGGCTAGAGTGCAGTGGCATGCTCAAGACCACAGCATCCTTGACCTACTGGGCTCAAGTGATGCTTCCTCCTCGGCCTTCCAAGTAGCTGGAACTACAGGCATGCACCATCATGCCTAGCTAATTTTTCTTGATTTATTGTAGAGATGAAGTCCTGCCAAGTTACCCAAGCTGCTCTCGAACTCATGGACTCAGGCAGTCCTCTCACCTTGGTCTCCCAACGTGCTGGGATTATAGGCATGAGCCACCGCACCTGGCCTCAGATCTATATTTTCAATTCCATATCATACAATTTTATTTTTTATATCTTTTGAAGTTTGTTGTGATCTGCTTCTGGTGTGTTAAAATGGGGGAAAAGAGGGTGAGTAGGCTTCAGGGGTCAAATGCCACCTACAAGAGGTGCTTGTGAGCAGGACCTTAAGTAATTTTAAACATCTGTTAATATCCATCAATTCATGAATTCATCTTTCTTCTATAGAAATGATAGGATCTTCTGACTCCGCAACCCATCCATGCTTCTCTAAACACGAGATAGGAAAGAGAAAGAAAACTAACATTTGTTGAACCCTTTCAGCCACTTCCAAATTAATTTGTTCATTCAACAAATATCTGTTGGGCTTCTGCTACATTCTAGGCTCTGTAATAGGCATGACGAGAAATAAAAACAATCCCGAAGAAGATACGGTCATTAAACAAAATATTATACACAAAACAATGCATCATATGAGATACATGCTATGAAGGAAAAGTACAATGAGTATGTGTAATGGGAACATATAATTTGATCTAAACTAGTCTGGTCTTCAAAATTCTCTGAGAAAATGATACATAAAGCTTGAAACCTGAAAGATGAGGTATAGCCATCTAGGCAGGAATTATATCTTCACAGATAATATAGAGAAGATAAAGTCAATAAAGGAGACTGAGAAGGAACATCCAGTAAGGGAGGAAATACAGGAGAATGTGAAGTCAAAAAAGCTGAAATAACAGGGTATTTCCAAAGAAAAGGAGGGCAGTACTCTAGGTCAAATGTCCCTTGGAGCTCAAATGAGTTCAGAGAGAAGAGGGTCCATTAAATTCAACTGACAAGGAGCTGACTGGACTCTGAGGCAAAAGGGAGAGAACAGGACTTTGAAACCGGAGCACTTCATCTACTACCCAAGAAGAAAGAGGAGAGAGGTGTTGTTGACAGGTTTATTATTATGAGAGAGTTCCTTCCAATGACTTACTTTCTCAGTGAAGGATAAAATGAAGTCATCAGTTACAGGGCATGAGGGGCTAAGCTAAGAGAGACAGGATGTGAGCATGTGAGAAAAGAAAGTATAAAGCAGTTACTTCATTTGTGGAAAGGCAAACCTTCTGGTAGATAGAATTGTCTGGCAATGCTGATTGCCTATTGGAATTTTCTAACTTGAAGTGAAACCTGTCACCCCAGTTGAGTAATTTTCTTTACCAACTAGAGTTGGGAATTTGCCAGATGAGTCTGGCAAGAGAAGGCAAAAGAATGAAGAGTATTTTCTTTTTTTTTTTTTTTGAGTTGGAGTCTCACTCTGTCGCCCAGACTGGAGTGCAGTGGCCGCTCCCGGCCACCACAGCCTCGACCTGCCGGGCTCCGGCGATCCTTCCGCCTCAGCCTTCCGAGTAGCCGGAATTACAGGCATGCGCTACCACGCCCGGCTGATTTTTTGATTTATTGTAGAGATGAGTTCTCGCTGCCCAGGCGGGTCTCGAACCCGCGGGCTCAGGCAATCCACTCACCTCAGCCTCCCAAAGGCGCGGGATTACAGGCTGAGCCCGGCTGAGAGTATTTTCAAGGGAATTATTATGGTAGACCATGAAACTTCAGGTGGACAAGAAAGCAAGGGACTGAACAGTAAGAGAGTGTCAGTTGATGAGTACGTAGCCTCAGTGGGGTTAAAAAAATTAGCAGTGATGATACTAGAACAAATCAGAGGGATTGAAAAGAGGTAGTAGGCAAGAGTGGGATTCTTGAAATTCAGATTACAAAATTAACACCACTGCTAAAAGGCAAGGTCAGAAGTGCCTGTGGAAATGAATGAATGGGTAGAATAGAGAAGCAAGTTAGTCAAGTGAAGAAGTCAAATGCATTAGATACATCGTTTACTTTATCATCACAGTCATCAAAATGGCAACAGAGATGGATGTCATTGTGAAATTCAGTCAGATCGCACTTAAATGGAAGATGGGCAACATACCACTTGGCCTTCCAGAAGGTCAATTTCATTATCCTTGTAGAAATAAGATGACAAAGCATGCTGAGATTCTACCTTTGGGGACACATTCCCTCTTCCCAGAATTCCAAGTTATTAAATGGACACTTCGCAAAAAATCTATGAGGCCGTATTGTTCCTCATTAAATAAACAAGCAAAAACACCAGAACTCTAGAGTCCTGATGTCAATGACAAAGGGAAAAACAACAACAACAATGCAACTCCTGCTTGATCAGAAACCAAGACCTATATCCAGTCTGGAACTATATTAAAAAGGTTAGAATTTAGAAATCATATTGGTATTCTGTTCCTACAAAGACACACTTTTACACAATGAAAAAGAATTAAATGATGCACAAAACTAAATGGATCAATCTCAAAAACATTACAGTAAGCTAAAGTAGCCAGTCACAAAGGGTATATACTGTACACTTCCGTTTACATGAAGTTGAATAATGGACAATATTCGTCTATGGTAATAAAAATCTGACCGTTTTTGCTGCAGGGTAGCATGGGTGATTGGGCACAAAGGGGGTTCCAGGGGTGATGGAAGTTTTCTTTATCTTGATCTGAATGGTTACATGAGTATAAATATTTGTCAAAATTCAATGCAGCGTACACTTAAGATTTGTGCATCTTACTGTAAACAAGTTGCACCTTAATAAAGTCCCATTAGCATAAAAATGTATATATTTCTAACATTTTTCCATAAAATGAAGTATGTCATGACTTAGCAGCCCTTCGTTATGTAGTTAAAATACTTATTTCCTCAACCTATACATAGGGCAAAGGATATCATATTAAGTTTTATTTTGGATTAGGGCAGTATATGGAAAATGTGATGAAGCTGACTGGTGAACCTAGGTAACAGAATAAGGCTTTAAAAAGCAAAAGTTACATTTGCTCAACTTAGCTCTAAAAACAAACCTCAAATATTGTAATAAAGGACTCAATTCATAGTGATTTACACTTTGTAAAAGGGAATTGCTTAAGATTGAGAGGACTGACACTATATTAATAAGAAAAGGAAATTCAGTTTATTCCTTTAGGATTTATGTCTTTGGAAAATTTTAAGTAAACTGCCCTTCACAAGAGTTCTGGATCTAAGAGTTATTCAGGATTTCCAAAATATATAAAGAGTCAATGCAATTTTGACTGTTTTCCCTCATGACATCTAAAGTGTTGTGTTTTATGATATACTCTAAAGAAGCCAGTTAATAAAAACACAAAACAGGTTTCACAGCTGTTAGAAGGTCACATGTCCACTCAAGCACACAGAAAGGAGGTGGAAGAAAAGGAGTGAAGTCACCTGTACACTCCTTCATTCCATGTCCTTGACATATAGCATGCCTGATACAAGTATATGTCTGTGACATTTTTTATTGTTACACAGATGTATGTATTTTCTGGGTACACGTGATATTTTTGATATATTCATATCATGTGTAAAAATTATATCAGTGTAATTGGGTTATTCATCACCTTAAATATTTATCTTTTCTTTATACTAGGAACATGTGAATTACTTTTTCTTTTAGCTATTTGGAAATGTACTACAAGTTACTGTTAACTATACTCACCCTACTGAGCCATCAAACACGAGGTCTTAATCCTTCTATCTATATATTTGTACCCATTAATCATTCTTTCTTTATTCCTTCCTCCCACTTACTGCTCCTGGCTTCTGGTAACCACCAATCTACTACCTACATTCATGAGATTCACTATTTTATAGCTCCCACATATGAGTGAGAATGTGTGATATCTGTCTTTTTGTTCCTGGCTTCTTTCAGTAAACAGAATGACCTCCAGTTTCATCCATATTGCTACAAGTGACAGAATTTTTTTTTTTTTTTTTTGAGTTGGAATCTCACTCCGTCGCCCAGACTGGAGTGAAGTGGCCACTCCTGGCCACCGCAGCCTCGACCTGCTGGGCTCTGGCGATCCTTCCGCCTCAGCCTTCCAAGTAGCTGGAATTACAGGCGTGCGCTACCATGCCCAGATAATTTCTGATTGATTGTAGAGATGAGGTCTTGCCAGGCGGGTCTCGAGCCCACGGGCTCAGGCAATCCACTCACCTCAGCCTCCCAAAGCACAGGATTACAGGCTGAGCCACCAAGTCCGACAGATTTCATTATTTTGATGACTGAATAATATTATAATTATATTTATATATTTTATATTTTTATTTTATAAATTTATATATATTTGTATAATATATATAAATATAGATATATAATAAAATAATACCACATTTTCTTTATCCATTCACCCATATAGTTCTATTTTCAGATTTTTGAAGACCCTCCTTACTGTTTTCCATAGTGATTATACTAACTTACATTCCCACCAACAGTGTATATAAGTTCCTTTTTCTCCACACCCTGGCCAGCATTCATTATTCCTTGCTTTGTTTTGCTTGTTTTTTGTTTTTTGACAAAAACCATTCTAGGCTCAGCATTTTGGGAGGTGTAGGCAAGAGGACTGCCTGAGCCTAGGGGTTCGACACCAACCTGAGCAACTTAGCAAGACCTCGTCTCTATAGTAAATCAAAAAATTAGCAGTGTGTGGTTGTACACACATGTAGTCCCAGCTACTCAGAAGACTGAGGCGGAAGTATCACCTGAGCCCAGCAGATCAAGGCTGTGGTAGCCATGAGTATGCCACTGAACTCCAACCTGAGTGACAGAGTGAAACTTCAACTTAGTCTTTTTTTTAAAAAGGCATTGTAACTGGGGTGAGACAACATCTCGTGATTTTGATTTGCCCTTTCCTGACAACTGAACATTTTTTCATATACCTGTTGGTCATTTATCTTCTTTTGAAAAATATCTATTCAAATCTTTTTCCATATTTTTAATGTTATAAAACAAAGTTTATTAGCAAGAAGAAGAGAAGAAAAAAGGAAGATTCAGGGCAAAAAGACCTGCCATAAACAACTTCCTCAAAAAAAAATCTCTTCCGCCCATTTTTTTTTTTCTTTTTTGAGTTGGAGTCTCACTCTGCCGCCCAGACCGGAATGCAGTGGCCGCTCCCCACCACCGCAGCCTTGACCTGCTGGACTCCGGCAATCCTTCCACCTCAGCTTTCCAAGTAGGTGTGTGCTACCACGCTTGGCTAATTTTTTGGTTTATTATAGAGATGAGGTATCGCCAAGTTGCCCAGGCGGGTCTCGAACCCGCGGCTCAGGCAATCCACTCGCTTCAGCCTCCCAAAGTGCTGGGATTACAGGCTGAGCCACTGAGCCCGGCCTCTGTCCATTTTTAATTAGATTATTTGTTGATATTGTTTTGGGGGTTTTGTATTTTATTTTATTTTATTGCTATTGAGTTGTATGACTTACTTATATCTTCTGGTTATTATGCCCTTGTCAGATAAGTAGTTTGCAAATACTTTCTCCCATTATGTGGGTTGTCTCTTTGCTGATTGTTTCCTTTGCTATGCAGAAGATTTTAGCTTGACTGCCCGTAACATTTTTGATGAATGGTTGGATAGATAGACTAAAACCAAAGTTTTAGTATTAGAGTTCTAGAAAAAAATGGTGCTAAATAAGAAAGTCATTGCTGGGCACAGTGACTCATGCCTGCAATCTCAACAATTTGGGAAGCCAAAGCAGAAGGATTGCTTGAGGCCAGGAGTTCAAGACACATCTGAGAACATAACAAGACCTCATCTCTACCAAAAAAAAAGTAAGAAAATTAGCTAGGTGTGGTGGTGCCTGCCTGTGGTCCCAGCTACTTGGGAGGGTGAGGTGGGAGGATCACCTGAGCCCATGAGTTTGAAGCTATGGTGAGAAGTGATTGAGCCATTGCACTCCAGCCTGGGTGACAGAAACTGGAAGGAAGGAAGGAAGGAAGGAAGGAAGGAAGGAAGGAAGGAAGGAAGGAAGGAAGGAAGGAAGGAAGGAAGGAAGGAGAAAGTAAGTTACATGAAGGAAATTATTAATAAAAAGATTACTGTAGTTATTAAATATGTTATATTTGAAGTACCAATAGGCTACCCAAGTATAATGTTACTGGAGAGAAATGCAGTACTCTGAGTGATTACAACTAGAATCAGAAAAGCGGTCATTAAGCCTATGCAGCTGGATGAACTCCAATAGGAAGAAATCATCATGAGGAGAGAGGAACAGGGGCCAAGCACAGAGCCCACAGTGAGGGACAACAGAGAATATTGAGGACAATTTGGGTAATACCTCAAGGAAGAGAATATCCAGGAAGGAGAACCAGAAGAAAGTATCAATTGCTGCAAAGTCATGGGAAAAAAACCCTACAGTTGTAAGCTATTACATAGTTACAAAAATACTATTTACCCTGCTATTTTTTCTAATAAAGTATAGAAGTCGTGCCAAGTACAGCCTCTATAGTCAGTAAACATATGCACCCAAGAAAAGAAACTTAATTCCTTCCCAAAATTGGTAAGAAGTCAAATGGGAGAAAAGAAGTTTAGAGAAGGAAAGAGAGAATGGGTCTATATTACCCAAGCTAAGCAGAGGGCAGCTAGGTAGCTACTGGCACCAGAAATTACCAAGCACTCAGCAACTGCCCAGAAGAGCCTCTCTGGAGCATCCTTGAACCAGGACTAGGAAGAGATTAGTGCGAATTATGGGAGAGTATCTAACTTAGGGGACACTGCTAATGTTTTATTAATTTGAAGATATATCAGAAGGGAACTCAGAAGTCAATACAATCTGATGTTATGGTAGGAAACAGACCCAAGAAGTAAACTGGTAATACTCCCACTGCAATTAGTATCAGAATTTACCAACTCTATCTCCTCTCTGGAGAAATTTGTGTTTTTCAAATGTAAAATCTCAAAAATTGGTCACCATCACAAAGTAGAAAACTGGGGAGTTATTTAATAAGAAACATACATTTTCTTTTTCTTTGTCTTTTTCTTTTTTGAGTTGGAGTCTCACTCTGTCACCCAGACTGGAGTGCAGTGGCTGCTCCCAGTCACTGCAGCCTCCACCTGCTGGGCTCCGGCAATCCTTCCGCCTCAGCCTTCCGAGTAGCTGGAATTACAGGCACGCACTACCACGCCCGGCTGATTTTTTTATTTATTGTAGAGATGAGGTCTCGCTGTCCAGGTGGGTCTCGAACCCGCGGGCTCAGGCAATCTACTCACCTCAGCCTCCCAAAGGCGCGGGATTACAGGCTGAGCCACCGAGCCCGGCAAAACATACATTTTCATTAAAACATTTGTATCTGCTTTAATTTTCTGTGTGCTGATAGACAAAGGAATTCAGAATTCAGTGGAATAGACTGAACACTGTTTTCTGTCATATCCCACGCCACAGAGGATGCATTCCTAATTACAATAGTAGATTTGCAACAGTAAAACACACTCACAAATTGGAAGCTGCTCAGACACAATCATTACCTCAAAACAACAACAAAAAAGAAAACTACTAAGCTTTGAGGCAAAAGATAAACTAACTAGAGTGAAAGAATTTCTGCTCCAAATTCCAGACAAAAACAGCTTGACACTTTGGAAAGAGGTCATTATGTGGGTTACAATGTTTTTGTGTCTTCCTCATTTCCTGTTTTATCATGATCAACCTCAGCTGTTACATTCTTCCAAAGTATACAATTTGAGTGTGAACAAATTATATCTTCTTTTCAGGACATGTGAATATGTTAGTGGTTTTTGTTGTTGTTTTTGTTTTTTTCACAAACAGAATGAGCTTTGGTTCTGCCTATTAGTTTGTGTTAATTACTCCCATTTACCAGCGAACAGGAAAACATTTTAAAAAGAGGAACAGTAAACACTGACTCCAAGAACATTTGTTCTAGGTAGTTTTACATGTTGAATTGGGTTATTTTATTTGTTTGTATATTATTTATAGTGTTGTTGACAAGTCTTCATCTCTCTTTCACACACTGAAGTGCTATGTTATTCTAACCATAACTTCTGGGCATAGTGGTAACATAAATGTGCCCTTGGCCAGAAATTTTGACTCATCAATTGCAGTTTTATACAAATGAGCTTTTTAATTCGTGTTGAGAAAACATAATAGAAGGAGTAGTCCGTAAACTAGTACCATTGCCAGACACCAAAGATTTCCAACTGATTTCATGACAGTGAAAAACATTCTCATTTATATCAAATGGGTAATGAAATAATTCCACATAATAATTTTATGTAAAATAATTTTAATTCATTTATGCTTATAGTAAGATAAATGTTTATTGAGACACCTTTGATAGACATTGCCTCAAGTCAAGCACATGTCACCCTGATAAGATTTGGTGGAAGTCAATAATGAAAATGATCCCAATCTATTGAAATTGATATTTCAGTCCGGCTCAGTGGCTCAGCCTGTAATCCCAGCGCTTTGGGAGGCTGAGGTGAGTGGATTGCTTGAGCCCGCAGGTTCGAGACCCGCCTGGGCAACTTGGTGAGATCTCATCTCTACAATAAAATCAAAAAGTAGCCGGGTGTGGTAGCACACGCCTGTAGTTCCAGCTACTTGGAGGGCTGAGGTGGAAGGATTGCCAGAGCCCAGCAAGTCAAGGCTGCGGTGACCGGGAGCGTGCCACTGCATTCCAGTCTGGGTGACAGAGTAAGACTCCAACTCAAAAAAGCAGAAAGAAAGAAAGAAAGAAATTGATATTTCAAGCTTATTCACAACTTAATAAAATAAGTGTCTTATTTCCACATTAAAGATGCCTTACAAGATAGGACATATTAACCAAAATTAGTATAAATTACTAGAGGAAAGTGAAATAGAAGAAAGATATAGTAACTAGTTGTAAATATAATATTCTTTTAGAAACAAAAGCAGCATTAGTAACAAAAACTGAAAACAACCCAAAGATCTAGGAATATCAGAATGAATAAAGCATGGTACATTTAATTATAGAATACTACATAGCAATGAAAGTACACTACTGCTATTCACAGCATAATGAAGAGCAAAGAAAGTCACATGCACAGAAAAAAAGACATACTGTAGCATTCCATTCATATAAAGTTTAAAATCAGGCAAAAATAATCTATCATATTAGAATTCCTGCCAGTTATTACCTTTGGGAAGAAAGAAAGAGGGGTAGTGATTTGGAAGCTTCTGGAGTGCTGGTGATGTTATATATCTTGGTCTGTTTAGTGGTTTAAAGAATGTTTACTTTGTGAAAATGAGTGTTTAAGATTTGTGCACTTTTTCTGCATGCATGTCATAGTTTAGCGGTTTACTTTATGGCAAGATGGAATAAATAGACTCCATCTTGTTTCTCCGACTGAACACAGTTATAAAACTGAAAAGAGTATATGAAGCAGCTACCTAAGAACTCTGAAAAGTAAATACAGTCACAGCAGGAAGACTAGGGAAGAAAACCAGTACCACCAAGGTGATAGTGGGCTCATCATATTTCCCCCTCTGGTATCTGCCAGTTTGGTGTCAACACTGCCTGTCTGGAAGTGGGTACTGTGCAAAGAGTAATCCAGGAGAAGCTTTCTGGTACTAGCTTAAGAAGTGGAAAGTGTCTCTAACACTTCAATCTCTTATACTTCATCTCTCAAGTCAACCTGGGGCAGTGGTAACAGCAACAGCTACTGCAAGAAAGGCCCTCAGGAGCCTAAAACACTGATGAAGGAGAACCTTCCTCTCTGATTGGAGGACTTCTTGTTCCAAGAGATTGGGGAAAATCCTTATTGCTTTATCTCTACCTGTCTTCCCGTTACTTGGTCCCAGATGCAGGAGTAGTCACAAAAAGTGAATCATGGGATGTAGTAAATAAAGCCTCAGTTTTCTGGCCAAAGGACCAAAAAAGAGAGCTCCAAGGAACTGAATAGAGCCAGGGAGATCACAGAGAGAGAAGAAGGAGCTTGGGGAAAAAAATTTTGTAGAGTTGTTTATGAACTGCAGGACTCACCCTGGGCATGTGTAAATCTGATATGAAACAATTTACCATAGATTTTGAAAACTGAACTGTGGGGAAAATTATGGTTCTGATTTCATGCTGGTCACATGGGATACAGGAGATACTTCACGGGCTTTAGAAATAGAACTGATATTGAAATCACAATTCACAGACTAGTCAAAATTTGCAGCCTAAATGTAACTAGGTGGATTCCTGCTAAGAGTAAAAATTAAAAATCAGCATTTTCTATAGGACTTAATTACATGATACTCAAAATATCCAGGATTTAAGCCAAAATTACTTCATTGCACATGAAGAATTAGGAAAATCTCAACTTGTATGAGAAAAGACAATCAGATGACACAGATGTTGAAATTATACAACAATGACTTTAAGGTGGCTATTATAAAAATACCCCCGAAAGTAATGGTGAATACTCTTGAAATAAAATGAAAGATAGAAAATCTTAACAAAGAAATACAAAATATAATGAAGAATCAAATGAAAATTTTAACTTTGAAAAATACAGTAACAAAAACTATTTGGATGTGCTCAAATGTTAGAATGGACATGAACAAGGAAAGAGTTAATGAACTTGAAGAGCGATCAATGGAAATTATCTAATTTAAACAAGAGGAAAAAAAGATTAGAGTGAAAAACTGAACAGAGCCTCTGAAACCTATGGGACAATATTAAAAGATCTAACATTCATGTCATCATAGAAGAAACTACGGTGTGAAAAGTAAGTATTTGAAGAAATAATTCCTAAGCACTTCTCGAAAGGTATAAATTAATACATTCAAGAAGAACAGTTAAGCCTAAACAGGGTAAACTCAAAGAAATCAATGTCCAGACATGTCATAATCAAACTGGTGAAACTAAAAACAAAGACAAAAACTTTGAAAGTAACTTAAGAAAACTGTTAGATTACTTTCAGAGGAATAATGATTTGAAAACCTGTCAATTTCGCATGAGAAATACTGAATCCAGAAATAAGCAAAATATTTTTAACATACAAAATGAACTGCCAACCCAGAACTGTATATCCAGTGGAAATATCCTTTAGGACTGAAGGTGACAATAAGGCATTTTCAGGTGAAGGAAAACAGAGAATTTGTTACCACCAGAACTGCTCCAAAAAAATGCTAAGGAAAATTGTTCAGACAGATGAGAAATAATATCAGAAGGAAGTCTGAACATTGGGAAAGAAGGAAGAACAATAGAAATTATAAACATCTGTATAAATATAGTAGAATACGGTTCTCCTCTTGAGTTGTTTAAAACATATTTAATGGCTGAAATAAAAAATATAACATTATGTCATGACGACATATACAAGCAGAAACCCAAATTATTTTTTGGAGGGTGGGCCCCTTGTAGTACAGGCTTCCCCCACTAGTTGAGTGTTCTAAGAACCCATCAGCATCAGAATACCAGCTAGCATTAGAGGCTGCATTCCACTTCAGTGAATTTTCTTTTTGGAGATTCTTTCAACATGTTCGCCCATTTCACGATGGATGACTTATAAGCACACCTGCTCACACTTCACTGAATGTTCAGCAGTTTTTGACCAAAACATCATGACCCCCATGCCCCATCCTCCCCATTCACCCGATCTCACCCTGAACGTCTTCATTTTTGTTTCCCCAGATGAAAAAAGTGCTCAAATGGAAACACTTTGCTGATGTGGAAGAGGTGAAACAAAAAAACAGCAGAAACACTAAAAGAGACCAAAATTGGCGAGTTCAAAAACAATTTTGAGTAGTGGAAAAAGAGTCTCGATAGGTGTATTGCATCAAGCAGAGAGTACTTTAAAGGTGACTGAAGTTTAAACGTGTAAGAATAAATCAACATTTTTAATACATAGATCCTAAGATTTGGGGGGGGGTCCTCCTCATATATCTCACATATGTGGCAGAGAGAGAGAGACTCTGAATCCAAAAGAAAGAAATAGGAATAAAAACCAGAGAAAACAAACAGAAAACAAATAAAATGGTAAATCTAAATACAAATATATCAATAATTACATTAAATGCAAATGTACCAATCAAAATACAAAGATTGGCAGTATGAATTTAAAAAAGGACTCAACTATATGAAGTCTACAAGAAATATATTTAAAACACAATGATATAGATATGTTACAATTAGATAGAAAAAGACACATCCCACAAAAGAAAACTGAAGTTGGGCTCGGAGGCTCAGCCTGTAATCCCGCGCTTTGGAAGGCTGAGGTGAGTGGATTGCCTGAGCCCCCTGGGCAACTTGGCGAGACCTCATCTCTACAATAAATCAAAAAGTTAGCCAGGTGTGGTAGCATACGCCTGTAGTTCCAGTTACTTGGAAGGCTGAGGCAGAAGGATCGCCGGAGCCCAGCAGGTCGAGGCTGCGGTGGCCGGGAGCGGCCACTGCACTCCAGTCTGGGCGACAGAGTGAGACTCCAACTCAAAATAAATAAAATAAAATAAAATAAAATTTGAAACATTAATAACATCAAGATAACAGGAAAATACCCAAATAGCAGCAAATTAAACAGCACAATCCTAAATAATGCATGAGTCAAAGAAAATCTCAAGGAAAATTATCAAATATTTTGAACTGGAGGAAAAAAATGGGAAAACAACTATCAAAATTTATGGGCTGCAACTAAAGTCATTCTTAATTGGGTATTTATAACATTAAATTATGTTAAAAAAGAGAAAGGTCTCACAGACAATATAAGCTTCTAACCTAAGAGAATAAAAAAGAAAGGAGAAAAATACCCTAAAGCAAGCAGAAGAAACAACTCAATAACATTGAAAAAATAAAACAAATACATAAACAGAGAGAATGATTGAAACGAAGAGACGGTTCTTCATTTCAGAATATATAAAGAAAGCCGGGCTCGGTGGCTCAGCCTGTAATCCCGTGCCTTTGGGAGGCTGAAGTGAGTGGATTGCCTGAGCCCGCGGGTTCGAGACCCGCCTGGGCAGCGAGACCTCATCTCTACAATAAATCAAAAAAATCAGCCGGGCGTGGTAGCACATGCCTGTAATTCCGGCTACTCGGAAGGCTGAGGCGAAAGGATCACTGGAGCCCAGCAGGTCGAGGCTGCAGTGGCCGGGAGCAGCCACTGCACTCCAGTCTGGGTGACAGAGTGAGACTCCAACTCAAAAAAAAAAGAATATATAAAGAGCTCTCAAAACTCATTAGTAAGAAGACAACCTAATTTACAACGGGCAAAGAACTGAACAGACACTTCACCAAAAACAACATATGCAGATGGAAAATAAACCCATGAAAAGATATTCAATGTCATTAACCATAAGGGAAATGCAAATTAAAACCACTGTGACCTATTACTATACACCTATCAAAATGGCTAACAATAAAGAAAAATATTGACAATACCAACTGCTAACAAGAATACAAAGCAACTGGAACACTTATATGTTGCTAGTGCAAAATTGAACAGCCATCTTGAAAGCAATTTGGCAGTTTTTCAGATAGTTAAACATATACTCATCATACAACCCAGCAATTGTATTCCTAAATGTTTACTCTAGAGAGATGAAAATTTATGTTCACACAAAAACCTGCACTTTAATGTAGCAGAACTCTTCATGAATGCATCAAACTGGAAACAACCCAAATATCCTTCAAGAAGTGAACAGATAGACAAATAGTAATATGTCCAAATAATGAAACATCCAGTAATAAAAAGGAATACATTATCCAATGTGCAACAATTGGATAAATCTCAAAGGCATTGTGCTAAGTGAAAAAAAGTCAATCTGAAGAGGTTACATATTCTATCATTCCATTTATATGAACAATCTCAAAAAGATAAAACTATAGTATGAAAAAAAGATCAGTGATTGTCAGTAGATAAGGGTGGGTAAAACTTGTAATTATAAAGGGATACAACATGAGAGAGTTCTGGGGAGTGATGAGATTGTTCTGTATGCTGATAGTAGTGTTGGTTACATGAATCTACACATGAATTAAAATTCATGTACACCAGACTACCAAAAGAAAGGGTCTATTTTACTATATTGAATATTGTTAAAATTAATATAAATAAGGAAATACTTTTTTAGGTTCACTTTTAAAGTATAGGACACAGAATTCCCTAAATAAGACTTGAGTATCTAGGTTACATCAGAGACTAATCTGACCACAAATGAAAATCAGAAAGACAGTGATATACTCACCACTGCTTGCTCCTCTACAGTTTCCATTACTAGAATCCATAGGAAAATCTGAGGTGATAGAATAAAGAAAAAAAACCATAACATATTTGTTATTATTCAAGAATTCCTATATAAACAACTAATTCAGTCACAAGTTTGATTTGGGTAAGGACCCAGGAGTCTCAAGTAAGTAGAGAGTTGTCTTAGTAGTGTCAGGTACTAGGTAGGTTGGCACTTTTACCATTTGTTAGCACTCTTATCTTTAGTCAAATTTTATGTTATTTAAATTAAAAAATGAGATCTATTCTTTCATGTGATTGGTGATATTGTTTTAAATCTTCATCAACTGTGCATCTAATGTCAGGATTTAATAAATAATTTGTTTGAATTTCACCAAATTTCTAAATGATGAGTATCCTATCACAATAAAGCCCATACAAACATGAGGTACTCATCTAACACTTGTGACTTGATGACAAAAAGAACTAAATATACCTCCCCAATAAATAGATGTATCACGTTGTACCTGCATACATGTAAACCCTTAGTGCCTAGGGAAAACTCTCAGAAATCATGTGTCCTTTGTTAATTGCAGGCTAACTAATTCTTCAGCAGAAATGAAACCTGTCCAGGGACTATTCAAGCCAATGCAATTAATAGATGTGACAATAATTAGAAATTGCCATTGATGGTTTTCATGGTGCCATAATCTCAGAAAATGGTAATAATAAAGGTCTTCTGGGTTCTAATTAAGAAAGCAGCCTCTAATGAATAATACCAAGTGCCTCAGCAGAGCATCATGCTGAGAGATGCTGTGCCTAGCAACATATTTTTATTAACACTCCAACTCAATACTTTTTTTTTTTTTTTTGAGTTGGAGTCTCACTCTGTCACCCAGACTGGACCGCTCCTGGCCACCGCAGCCTCGGCCTGCTGGGTTCCGGCGATCCTTCCGCCTCAGCCTTCCAAGTAGCTGGAACTACAGGCGCACGCTACCATGCCTGGCTAATTTTTTTTTTTATTTATTGTAGAGATGAGGTCTCGCCTGCCCGGGCGGGTCTCGAACTGCCGGCTCAGGCAATCCACTCACCTCAGCTTCCCAAAGGCGCGGGATTACAGGCTGAGCCACCGAGCCCAGCTCAAACTCAGTACTTTTATACAAGAGTTTTATATTTGTATTAACGCTTTTTGCTAAATGAGCTTAATGCCTCTATTCTAATAGAAAATAACATTCTTCTGTTGTTCTTTGTGTTCATAGGTCATGTTAGGAATAAAGTAAACAAGGAGGGATTAATATTGTTTTCGGACAATAATACCCACAATCACAATTAATTCATTTTCCAGCTTTAGTAATCAGCTGGTATTTTAAAAGTTATATCTAAGAAAAGATAGAAGTCACCAAATAAGTACTTAAGCAAGAAACAACACTAATTCTAAAACATTTGGTTCAATGTGGGCATAAACTATTAATTTAATTTATATTTAAATACCTTAATCATGATAAACATATCCAAGAATTAGAGTAATGTGCCAATGATTTTTCTATTACTGAATAATCGTAATAAAATCCATATGATTCACACAAAAATAATCTCCTAGTAAATGAATAAATTATATTGGCCCACATTTAAAATATTTAGTGTGTAAAGGTTGTAATAAAAATGAAAAAGAAAAATTAGCCGGGCGTGGTAGCGCGTGCCTGTAGTTCCAACTACTCGGAAGGCTGAGGCGGAAGGATCGCCAGGGCCCAGCAGGTCGAGGCTGCGGGGGCTGGGAGCGGCCACTGCACTCCATTCTGAGCGACAGAGTGAGACTCCAACTCAAAAACGAAAAAAAAAAAAAGAAAAAGAAAAAGAAAACTCCCCTCTTAGATAAAGAAAACACCTTTGAAACAGCTAGGCCAAGAAGAATGTTTTCCTTCTTATTCATAGAAAAATGTTTCTACACTTTTCAAAATGCTCAGAGAAAAATCAAAATTTTCTGAATGTAATTAATTAAAAAATATTTTCAGAAAGGTCAACTTAGACATTCTACCAACCAAAATTATCCTTAATTACAATAGTGGGTTTTATGTCCCAGGATTTCTGGTGGAGGTCACAGAGGTTTCCAGAATAATCCTAAAGGAGCTAGGAAAGGGAAGAGGGTTTTTTCAGATAAAGAAAAATATTGCAAAGGTACTGGGGCAAGAGACCTGCACGTGTGACTGAAATAGAGAGCAGTGTGCGCAAAGAGAAATGAAGCGAGAGGAAGGGAGGAGTGGGATCCCGAGGGCAACGGCAGATGCCAAAGGATTGTAAGCAAGGGATTTGCATTTCAGGAAAATCATACTACTGGAATATGGAGCGGAAATACTGGAGGTAAGGAAGCCAACACTCATCCTATGACCATATCCATGTGAGAGATGGTGAGGTCCAAACTAGGAAAATGGCATTCCAGAGGGAAGGGAGGGAATTTAAGTCAAAGCAGATCCAACAGCATTTGATACTACTGAATGCGGGGGAGGAGAAAAAGGGCAGAACCAAGGTTGACTCCCAGCTTGGACAACGAGGATACAGTGGTGCCCTGGGTTCACTCTGAAGCATGCTAAGACTCAGGGGCTAAGGGTTTGACATGAGAATCTGGAATATATACTCTCTGCTATCTCAAAAGTACAGTGAAGTACTTATCTCTTATCTCTTGGAATCCACTGTCTAGAGCCACCTTTCATTCTCTTGAGCCATTTATAAATGGGCTTTCAAAATACAATGGAAAAAAACCTTGCTCTTGCAAGCTGATGGGCAAAAGATAGATGCTCTAGCAAGTTAGCAATGATATTTCTTTTTTTTTTTTCTTTTTTTCTTTTTTTTTTTTCTGAGTTGGAGTCTCACTCTGTCGTCCAGACTGGAGTGCAGTGGCCGCTCCCGACCATCGCAGCCTCGACCTGCTGGGCTCTGGCGATCCTTCCGCCTCAGCCTTCCGAGTAACTGGAATTAGAGGCATGCGCTACCACGCCTGGCTGATTTTTTGATTTATTGTAGAGATGAGGTCTCGCCAAGTTGCCCAGGTGGGTCTCGAACCCGCGGGCTCAGGCAATCCACTCACCTCAGCCTCCCAAAGCACGGGATTGCAGGCTGAGTCACCGAGCCTGGCTGATATTTCTTTTTTTTGAGTTGGTGTTTCACTCTGTTGCCCAGACTGGAGTGCAGTGGCCGTTTCCCGCCACTGCAGCCTCGACCTGCTGGGGCTCCAGCGACCCTTCCGCCTCAGCCTTCCAAGTAGCTGGAATTACAGGCATGCGCTACCACGCCCAGCTGATTTTTTGATTTACTGTAGAGATGAGGTCTCGCTGCCCAGGTGCGTCTCGAACCCCCTGGCTTAGGCAATCCACTCACCTCAGCCTCCCAAAGGCGCGGGATTACAGGCTGAGCCACCAATCCCGGCTGATATTTCTTAATACAAGAGGAAATGCAGTGTAGAACAGGTCTGGTTTGAATCCTCTTTGTCTTACCAGCTGTATTAACTTGGACAAGTCACTTACCTTCTCTATATGCCTCAGTTTCCTGTTCTGCAAAATAGGAATAACTGAATATACCATGTTTGTTATGAGAGTTATGTGAATAGGCATAATGCACTTAAGACAGCACCTAGAGCGCGTTACATGTTAAGAGCATGTTAGCTTTTACTCTGTTGCTACTAATGATCCCTGTCCTGAGGATGGCACATCCTCTCCCCAAAGATATTAAATAGTTACATTGTGCCTTATCATTTATCAATCACTCCGCATGAATATTTCTTTTGTTCTTCACAATCTCCAGTCAATGGCAATGGCAAGTGATTTGTTCGATGTAGACAATTAACGGCAAATCAAGAATTTCAACTAAGGGCCTGTAACTGTAAAACTGTGGTTGTCTCTAAATTGAGGAAACGTAACCAATCCTTAATTATTCAAAACTATCTCTGATAGCTCTTGGTCTCTTCTTTCTAGACACCAAGTAGAAGAGAAAGGACAAATATAACCTAGTCAGTTTTGCTATTTGTAGCAACAACTAATTGAAGGTTTGGAGGGAATGAGATTAAAAAGTAAATTATTAAAATAAGATTTGGTGACTACATAAGATTCTGTTACCACTGATCATTGGGTTAGCTCTAAATAAAATTAAATGCCATAACACTGAGATACTCTTCCATACCCCACTCAGAGTGTCCTTCAATATTTTTCATGATGAAGCATCCTTAGAATCATGTTTTTCCTCTAGTCCTAATATAAAATTTCCATTTCTCCTTTCCGTTCCCTTCTTCTGCTATCACACTAAATAATTCTTCTTCCTTCTTGGTATTTGGCCCCTCAAATATTTGTAGACCAGGGCAAAAGAAAAGGCTGCCTGTTCCTCTGAGAGTGGAGAAATGATTAAACAGCCGTTCCTGCATCTGAAAGTTGGCGCAGCTCTGCCAGGAGAGAGAAGGCCTGCAGAAGCGTGTTGAGCAAGAGCTGAGAAGACAAGTCAGCACTACCACAGAAACCAGCACTGACTGAGGGGTGATTATAAAACCCTTGGCACAGCAGAATGGAGGTGCTGTAGAAACAGCTGTGAAATATATCATAAATGTTCTTAACTGCTTGATTTCTGAGCTTCTAAGATAAACTACGTACAATTAACTAGCATCCACCAGACTTATTCTCTTCTCAGTCACTCCCAAAGGGATTTGCTCTTGAGCCTGAGATCCAGGTGGATTTGTATAAAAAGAAATATCAACTTTATATATTCGGAAGAGCTAAGATCTGCTTTTCTAGTTAGGTCCCAGGGTAAAGCTTGTTTCCCAGAGATGAACTGATAAAAGTTCTGGTCTGTATCTGAATTTACCAACATAACCATTTCAAAAAACAAACAAAAAAAAGAAAGTATCATTCAATTTGATACAACATTGACAATAATAGTAAAACAGCAACAGTAGAAGCAATTTGTGTAGGCCTGACTGTGTATCTGGTACTGTTCTAAACTCAATGCTTCTTAGGCTATTTAAGTCCATCTTCACCATGCTCTTTGGATGTAGGCAGTATTGTCCCCATTTTACAGATAGGAAAACTTTGAATTAGAAAGGTTACATATTTTTCTTTTTCTTTTTTTGAGTTGGAGTCTCATTCTGTCACCCAGACTGGAGTGCAGTGGCCGCTCCCAGCCACCGCAGCCTCGACCTCCTGGGCTCCGGCGATCCTTCCGCCTCAGCCTTCCCAGTAGCTGGAATTACAGGCGCGTGCTACCACGCCCAGCTGATTTTTTTTTTTTTTTTTTTTATTGTAGAGATGAGGTCTCGCTGCCCAGGCGGGTCTCGAACCCGTGGGCTCAGGTAATCCACTCACCTCAGCCTCCCAAAGGCGCAGGATTCCAGGCTGAGCCACCAAGCCCGGTTAGGTTACATATTTTTCTACAGCAACAGTTGATACGGGGCAGAGTCAAGAATCAACACCTGGTACACCTGACCCCAAGCCCATCTTCTCTACTGTACCATGAATATTAAAGATTTGACTAAATGTCACAATTAACCTTCTGAATGACTAAATTGAACTAAGTTTTCAGATAAAGCAGTTGCACATGTAGCCACACTCAAATATAGAAAATGTAAGAATAAATGTAATATGAATTCATTAGTAATAGTCATCCTATAACCTGTTCCTTATAAAAGTATGCTGACCCTTAGTATTTTGAAACCAAAAGATAGTTTGAGGCATCCCATTTCAACAAGACTTTGCTTTGTAAAATGTCCTAAGCTTGTTTGTGAAGTCATGATACACTCTAAGAGAACAGATCCCGTGAATGGTAGGATTTGAAAATCTTCTTGGTGTTAAAGGAATGTGAAAGATTCTCATTTTATTAAGGGAGACCTCATTTTTATATCTGACTGGATAGACACTAGCAATAAGACGCAGGGACTCTGTCTATATCTAAAGGAAGGGAAAAAACACTGCTTTGTGAACTATCACATGCCACTGAACTAAGAAGTTTATTGGATATATGTCGTAAATATCACTGGTCACATGCAACAATTCCTAAGTAATTCCAGGTGTCTGACAGTTTGACCCAGCATAGGGAATGTAATTTTCAACAGGCTGGTGCTGGAAGCCGGGGCACCCTTTGAGGTAGAACCCATCCTTCCACCCCACCCCCCCATTTGCACCTCCCCCTCAGGCCCCTCCCGCACTGCAATCTCGGGTTCACAGGGGTTATGGTTAGGGCAGGGAAACCAACACCACAATATGACTTCAACTCCCACCCACCCATACTTGTTTTTCAGCAAGGATGCTGTCAGTAGAGCAAATATTATGGCATTTCATTTTACTTTTTGAGTTGGGGTCTTACTCTGTCACCCAGGCTGCAGTTCAGTGCCACCACAACCTCAACCTCCTGGGCTCAGGCAATCATTCTGCCTCACCTCTGAAGTAGCTGGGATGGCGCCACCACCCCCAACTAATTTTTGTATTTTTTTTTGCAGAGACAAGGTCTCACTATGTTGCCTAGACTAGTCTCGAACTCCTGGGCTCAAGCAATCCTTGTCTTTACCTCCCAAAGTGCTGGGATTACAGACATGAGCCACCGCGCCTGGCCTATTATGACATTTTAAAGCTCAAAAATCAGGTCTCACGAACTGACCCATTGTTTCTATGCACGTCCTATTTGAGCACTTCAATGAGGCAATTGTTCCACGTTTGGTTCAGTGTTTGGTAACTCAGGGACACTTAATGAAACTGCTTCCCATCCATACTGATGATGGCTTTTTGAGAGCCATCAACCTTGCCAAACCTCGCTCATTAGAGGTTCATCTCTAAGAGAGGTTTAAGAGCAAGTTTTGTTCTTTACAGGGAAGAAGGCATTTCAGCTTGAACCATGGCCACCTCATTCCTAGCCCATGGCCTGAGAGGAGTGCCAGAATTTAACTGGTTCTAAGTGCCTGGCAAACTGGAGCAGCAACTGCACTGAGTTCTTCCAGAGTCTGCAGGGCCTGTGGCTTTGAGTGAGTGCAAAGGCCGGAGTGATCTTTTAGCAAAGATTAATGAGGAATGCATTTTCCTCTGATACACAATCAGGTCTTGGTCCCTGATTCCAATAAAAAAGACAGGAGTCATATTCAAAAAGTGGCAAACGAAAAGAGGAGACCATAAAAAACTTCTTGAAATCTTTTTGGTTTTTCAGCTGTTTGTACAACCACTTTTCCCTTCTCCCTTTCTTTGTGGTAATGGAGTCAAGGTGCACAGAAAGCAATTTTTCTGAAATACTTCCTAATAATTAGAAATCATTCCAAGAAATGTACTGAGGACATGTGCCTAGGTGGGCAAGATGAAAGAGGAAGGATGGTTGATGTCTAGCAATGGAGGCAACCAAGTCATCAATATATCCAAGAATAGAGCTGAGATCAGGAGGGCATGAAAAAGGACCACTAGTTAAAAAAAAAAAAAAAGTAAGCCGGGCTCGGTGGCTCTGCCTGTAATCCTGAGCTCTGGGAGGCTGAGGTGAGTGGATGGCCTGAGCCCGCAGGTTCGAGACCCGCCTGGGCAACTTGGCGAGACCTCATCTCTACAATAAATCAAAAAATTGCCTGGCGTGGTAGCGCGCGCCTGTAGTTCCAGCTACTCAGAAGGCTGAGGCGGAAGGATTGCCGGAGCCCAGCGGGTCGAGGCTGCGGTGGCGGTGGCCGGGAGCGGCCACTGCACTCCAGTCTGGGCGACAGAGTGAGACTCCAACTCAAAAAGAAAAAAAACAGTGCCTTATTTTTAGAGTACAAGGGGGACCCCCCAAAAACTCAGAATTTATTTATAAAATATTGTGTATTTATGCTTACATGTGTAAACGTCAGTCAGCTTCAGAGTACTGTTTGATGCAGTATACCTATTGAGACACTTTTTCCACTGCTCAGAACAGTCTTTGAACTTATCAATTTTGATGCCGTTTAGTGTTTTTGTAATTTTTTGTTTTACCTCTTCTATGTTGGCAAAATGTTTCCCTTTTAGGATTTTTTTCATCCCGGGAAACAAAAAAAAGTCGCTCAGGGTGAGACTGGGTGAATAGGGAAGGTAGGACACAGGAGAGATGCTCTTTTTGGTCAAAAACTGCTAAACATTCAGCATGGTATGAGCAGGTGCATTGTCACGGGGGAAGAACCAGTCACCTGTTTGCCACAACACAGAACGTTTCTTCCACAAATCATGATGCAACCTTCTGAAAACTTCCAGATAAAAACGTCGGTTGACCGTTTGATCTGGAGGAACAAATTCCAATTGTACTACAAGAGGCCCTCTCTTTAGTGTGGGCCCTCCAAAAGATAATTCTGGTTTTGTATGGGTCCCCTATATATGAAAGGTAAAATTTAAGGTTTGGGTCTGTTGGTGGGAATGATTGAATCAGAATTAGATGGGCCACAGTGAACTAGGTTTAGTTGGGGGTCTTAGAGTTGTGAATGTCATAATTAGACTAAACACTACTGAGAAAACAACTTCTGGTTGATTCCACTAAATGTAGAATTGCAGTAAAGTTTTGTGGTAGGGAAAGATTGAAACGGATATGTGGTTGACGTACACACAGAAAAGGGACATAAAATAAGGTAATTAAGGACAGATTATTGCAGAGTACGAGAATGGCATAAGGGGTGAGATTTAGAAAACAAACAAGAGTGTATGATGATAATACACCTTAAACAACACTCCTCTCATCCATATGCCAGTTACAAAGTGACTTGAAGGCACGTGGGCATGTGAAAAGGACTCAGAAATTTCAGCCCACCAGCTAGATGGCTGGAGCAGCCACAGGAGCTAATTAGCAGTGCATAGAAATGCTTCACAGCTGTTTCATTCTGGAGTAGAACAATCTCTCTCATTGAAAGGAGGGGGAGATTCAAGGTGAAGGTAATTGCTCCAACTGAATTTTGAGCAAACACATACCCCTCACATCCGTGGGCTGGAGTAAGGTTACTGACATTATCTTGGCATTTTTAATGATAGAAGAAAATGGTTTTCTCCTTACAATCTTAACAAACAGCTAAAACACTAAAGATATAGAAAGCTGATAAGTGAAACTGCAGGAGAACCAAGCCAGAAAACCCAATGATTATAAACAAACTTTAAAAAGTAAAGAGAGAGCATCGGTCTACACAATGTGGCCACTTCCACACTAAAGAGAGCGAAGCATCAGCGTGGAGTAGAAGCGTGCCGGGAGTGGAAAGGATGGAGGGTTTTAGAAAGGTCACCTACTGGAATAGGGTGCATCTGTCTGGAGGGGTGACCAGGGGCGATTACAAAAACAAAAGGCCTGGTGCTCCACAGAAAAGTGATTACGGGAGAGACTGAGACGCGTGTTCCCAAAGGAAGTCTCAGAGAGCAAAGGCGAGTGAGAGGATTCCCAGAAGCCAGGGGCTGGAGGGCACTGGGCGGGTGGGCCGCGTCCACACTCACCCGCTCCATCCGCGGTGACGATGGCCTCAGGAGAGATACACACGCCCCGGTCGTACACAGGCAGCTCCTCGCAGGCCAGGCTCTCGGGCCACGAGTGGCGGTACTTGATGAGGATGGGCTCGCAGCCCTGCCGGGCGCGCTCGCACACGGACTTGCAGGGCTTGATGGGCTCGTGCTGGAAGTCGATGGTGCAGATGGGCGCGTACATGGCGCAGAGGAAGAAGAGCAGATCCGGGCTGCAGTGGGTACCCAGCAGACCCTCGAACTGCTCTATGGCCAGGATGGCGTTGGCCTGGGTGCTGTGGTGCAGGTGGTTGGGCATCTTGGTCATGTTCCAGGGCAGGGACTTGCACAGGGGGATGCGGACGGGCTCACAGGCTGCAGCCCGGGCTGCCGGCACGCGGAGCAGGCAGAGCGCGGTCAGAGCCACGATGCCGGCCCGCAGCAGCAGCATTGCTCCCAGACGGCCGCAAGCCATGATCCCGGCAGGACGCGGCAGGGTGCGCCGCTCCGTGGACGCCCAGAGGCGCGCTCCGCCGGCTCCTCCTCCCTGGAAACGGACACCAGGGTCTGGAAGCTTCTCCTCCCCCGGCAATCTCACGGCTTCCTCGGATCAAATTCCCCCAATGGGGTCCCACGAGCTTTGCCGAGCTCCCGCCGCCGCCCCCGCCGCTCTCTCCCCACGACTAAGCCTTCGGGGGCAGCAGCCTCTATTTATTCCTCTCCCTCTGGCAGAAGCATCAGCCTTCGCACATCAATCAGGCGAGAGGGACGCACGAGGCAGTGAGGGAGCAATAAAGACAAAGATAGAATTCAGCGGAGGTCGTTGGCGCTCTGGGGTGTCACGTCCCCTGGATCACAGGGGGAAAAAAGGTGCTAAAAGAAGCATTCAGTTCTCCGAAGTGAGGAGGGCGGGGGAGGCGGGGGAGGGGGACACGTGGAGGGAAAGAGCTCCCGACGGGAGAGGAGGGGCAGGAGAGTTTGCAAGTCTTGCTGGCGGAGGAGCAAGGGCTAATTCTTGGTGTGAGCTGCTGCTGCGACAGCCCCGGGCAGGAGGGACCGCGGCAGGAGCCTGGAGGGGCGGTCTGCGCCTCGGACCCCGCGGGTCGTCACTTTCCCACCTCCTGGCCAGAGGGCGAGCTCCGCCCCCCGGGCGGTCCCAGCGCTCCGATGCCGGTTCCTCTGCTCCGGACGGGGGTGGGCGCTGGCGGAGGCCGGGGGGACAGCGGGGGTGCAGGTCTGAGAGCTGCAGGCGGTGGGAGGGAAGCCTTGCTGCGTGCGAGATCCCAAGGCAGCGGCCCCAGCCCCACCCCGCACGTGGGAGCACATCGGTGGCCGTGAAGATGAGCCCCCGGCCCCTCCCTGCAGAGACGACCCCGGTACCCCCACGGAGGAGTGCCTCCAGCTCCGCGCCTCAGATCCCACCCCCGCCCCTCGCTCCCTGGAGGTATCTCCTTAAACAAACGGCGGCTTC
>NW_007253050.1:49021-52604 GCF_000164805.1 Carlito syrichta
GGGGGGGAGGCTTAAGCAATGTCAATTTAAATGTCCAAGTAGCAGAAAACACAGACCCAGTGGAGGAACCTTATCAATCCAGAGCTAGTGACTGCACAAGTCTGCATTTTCAATAACCGAGGGGTGGAGGGGGTGGGGGGAAGCATTGCCTTTCATTACAAAAGAGAAGAAATACTGTGCATGATTACCGATAGGCCACCAGAAGCAAGGAACAAGTTTTTGTTTGGGTTTTTTTTTCTTCTTCTTCTTCTAATATTTTCTCTTTGCCCTGTGGAATTAGAACTTTTGAGTTTTGCTATTTAAGCTTAAAAGTGGAAACTGACAGCTTTGATGCATAACGCACTTGGACTCGGATTTTGCTCGCTGAAATGAAACGGCATGTATTATCTAACTCCTCTTCCCAGCAATTTTGCCTAACATGTGAAAGAAGCGTGTAGGAAAACGACACCACACAGGTAGGAAGTGATGACGATAACGATAAAACCCTTTCCATCCAGATAACTTCAATCTGGAGGAGAAAATAGAAACCAGATCCCCTCCTGGTCTGCCCCATCCACTAATGAGGTCGCTCTTCCCCCTCTCCCTTTTCAGCGTGTATTGCAGTGGAATGACCTGCAGAGGCCTGAGCACGGCGCCCTGTCAATGGGGAATCACTGAGCAAAAGGTTTGCAGAATATCAGAAAACACAGCCTTCATTGAGAGGAGAAGGAAACAAAACCTAAAACCAAACAGGAAATCACCTTTGCTCTGCATCACTGAAATATTTCTCTGCTTTAATTCAGCCATTTCTCACCGCCCATAACAAGCAAAGAGTGAGATGTTGGTTTCCTTTTTCCCCATTGACTTGACAGCACTTACAAAATGTCTGCACTAACTTGAGTTTATGGAATTTTATCTCTAAAATATCTGTAAACAACAGTTTGTGACTGACTGAAGTAAACTTTTTCAGAAGGAAGTTTGTTCCACTTAGGAGGGGGGGAAAAAACAACAGATGGTAAGTAGGGAGTCATTTGGTTAGTGTACAGATTTTACCTGGTCCACAGTTATTTAGTGTCATATAGGAAAACAAAGCCAAAAGTTACATAAATGAATTAGATTTAAAAATTATTTAGCAAGTAAAATTTAGGGGAAAAACAAATTTTAAAAAAGTCAATATTAGAACATTTGGGGGCTAGTTTGTATAAAGAAAATGTAGATGGAACTTTCAACAAATTGGAAGAAAAAAAAAGAGGAGTTATGGGTTGTTGGCTCTACAACTATCTGAAACAAAGTCTATTTTCCTTTCCCTGCACAGAAGTCGGCTATCCCCTTTGTTTAGTATTTCCCCTCACAACTTTTATTTAACCTAAGTTTGTTTTATCAAAACCCAAATTAAATTTCACTGCCTTCAGGAAGTCTTTTAGAGTGTTTTGCCTAGCTCTCTTCATTTTTCTAGTTAGTTTCCCTTTGTTCATTTTACAAACTATTCTTAAGCACCTGCCAATTTATTACTTCAGAACAGTGTCTTTTACTTTTCCACCTAGGTGTGCTTTGCATTCCTAAATAGCATGATGATTTTTGAAAGAAGAGAATCCATTTTCTATTTCTTTTGAAATACTCGTAAGATTTGAAAAATGTTGGCTGATGAAATTTGGAATGCAATATTTTAAGTATTAAAATACAACCCAGGCAACTTGGCAAGATCTTGTCTCTACAATAAATCAAAAATTAGCCAGGCGTGCTGGCATGTACCTGAAGTTCCAGCTACTTGGAAGGCTGAGGTGGTAGGATCACCTGAGCGCAGCAGGCTGAGGCTGCAGTGGCCATGATCGTGCCCCTTGTACTCCAGCCTGGGCGACAGTGAGACTCTGACTCAAAAAAAGAATAATAATAAATAAATAAATATTAAAATAGACATGACTTAAAAATAAATAAAATACAAATTGAGTGCATAACAATAGCTAAATTTGAAAATAGGCTATATAAGCCGGGCTCGGTGGCTCAGCCTGTAATCCCGCGCTTTGGGAGGCTGAGGTGAGTGGATTGCCTGAGCCCGCAGGTTCAAGACCCGCCGGGGCAACTTGGTGAGACCTCATCTCTACAATAAATCAAAAAATTAGCCGGGTGTGGTAGCACGCGCCTGTAGTTCCAGTTACTTGAAAGGCTGAGGCAGAAGGATCGTCGGAGCCCAGCAGGTCAAGGCTGCGGTGGCTGGGAACGGCTGCTGCACTCAAGTTTGGGTGACAGAGTGAGACTCCAACTCAAAAAAAAAAAAAAGGAAAAAAAGAAAATAGGCTATATGATCATGAAGAAAACACAAATTAGATAAGGCATATAGTTTCCACTAATGGATAAACTGTTATCCCAAAAGTGAAAACCTTGTTTTTCCCAGACAGTCTCACATTTAGAGAAAATCAAGGAAAGGCTGAAGTTTGATACCCAAAGAAATGGGTTATAGGTAATTTATTTTTCTCATGTTTTATTTTATGTGGTTTTATTTAACCAGAATTCAGCTGATAGAACACTGATATTTGCATAAAACTGCACTCGGGCTACAGAAGAAACTGCTTTAGACATCTGTCCATATCTATCGAAATTGCAAAGTAGATAAATCTGCAGATAACAGACCAGGCGCTGGAGAACTGGGGCTTTTAAGTGATACTGTGATGGGCATAACAATTTAGTGGTCTTTTAGAACTCACTTTTTGGAACTAGGGACAGTGGATTTCATATTTGAGAAAGTCACCATGGTGACAAATACAAATTATTGGTAGGTCCATACCCTGCTAGAATAAAATCTTATGGAGATCAGATTCCACGACTTCCAAGTTCTCCACAAGGCACACACAGTGGTTTCTCCCAGGGGTGAGGACACCTGACTCTCTGAGAGCTGCACCATAGCGCCCCCTAGCACCAGTTGAGGCTATGGATCCATTCTGTGCTCAACCTAGGCTTGGGAAATGCACCTAGGCCCAGTCGTGGCCAATGGGCCTTCTCATTGAATCGTGAGCCATGGCACCATCATCATTGGCATTTCATTTAAAATCCTGACAAGGTTCAGCCTGTAATCCCGCGCCTGTGGGAGGCTGAGGTGAGGGGATTGCCTGAGCCCGCGGGTTCGAGACCCGCCTGGGCAGCGAGACCGCATCTCTACAATAAACAAAAAATCAGCCGGGTGTGGTAGCGCATGCCTGTAATTCCGGCTACTCGGAAGGCTGAGGCTGAGGCGGAAGGATTGCTGGAGCCCAGCAGGTCGAGGCTGCGGTGGCCGGGAGCGGCCACTACACTCCAGTCTGGGCGTCAGAGTGAGACTCCGACTCAAAAAAAAAAAAAAAAAAAATCTGGCAAGAGTTTCTATGGCAATGTCTAGAAAAGATCTTCCTGGGATTTATCACACTGAAATAGCCATATTACCCAAATTTAAGTTTGACCAATTTCCCTCTCCCCGCCCAAAATGACAATATCTTATTTTGTCAGTAATTTAAATATTAACATTATTTTTTCTTTTTCTTTTTTGTTTTTTGAGTCGGAGTCTCACTCGGTTGCCCAGACTGGAGCAGTGGCCGCTCCCGGCCACCGCAGCCTCGACCTGCTGGGCTCCAGC
>NW_007253050.1:53131-57274 GCF_000164805.1 Carlito syrichta
GGAAGGATCCGCCGGAGCCCAGCAGGTCGAGGCTGCGGTGGCCCGGGAGCAGCCACTGCACTCCAGTCTGGGCGACAGAGTGAGACTCCAACTCAAAAAAAAAAAAAGGCTTAAATTTCTACAAGCAGGACTGAGATGTAAAGTAGTTTTAAAAACTGGTATAGGGTGCACATCAGTCCCATTCTGCACTATCAGCCCCAGGGAGCAAGGGAACTAGTGTTTGTTGAGTACCTTCTAGTACTTTACGTGAGACACATAAACCACTTTTTAGGCACATAAGCCACACAGTGCTTTGCAAGAGGTATTAGTTCCAAAGCTGAAGAAAATGAGGTTCAGGACAATGAAGTTTCCCCAAGCTCTCACAGATAGTTAATGGCCTGAATCCATGCTTTTTTAACAATTCCATATAATATAATAATCATGCTTCTTCATGGGCAGAAAAGGAACGGGAAAGAGAAGGACCTGGGCTCTCTGTGAACCCGAGTCTCAGCCTGCACCCTGATCAAACTGATTGTCACGCACTGGCTCTGCCTTCCCAAGAATAGGAAGTTACCAAGGTGTCAAGTCCAATGAGAAGCTTTGGACTGCAGATGGGGAGGCCTTCCTGCTCATGCCTCTACCTGAGTTGTTCTGCAGACCTTGTAATACCCTGAATTCCACTTTAAGAAGATCTTACCCTTTCCTCCAAGTAATCCAATAAATGCCTCCTACCTGTTTGCTGCAGCCGTGTTGTCAGTGATCCGCAAACTGTGTCAGGCAGCAGAATTCCCCTGGAGGGCTTCCAAAAACATAGATTGTTAGTCCCCATCCAGAGTTTCTGATTAAGTGGGTCTGGGGTAGGGCCTGAGAATTTGCATTTCAAGGAACTTCTTAGGTGGTCCTGCTACTGCTGTTCTGGCGCAACACTTTGAGAATCATCCTTTGAAATAGATATTAAGCTTTGATTTGTCCTGAGTAAACTCTTTTTGTGTTATAATGATTTCATGATTTTATCTTTCCTTACAGGGAAATTTGAAACAAAATTTCAATAAAGCAACCTAATAGCTAAATAGCACCTGAAGAGGGGGGCTAGAAAGAGTTTTAGATGCCTTCAACAGTTACTCAAAGGCTATACTACCAGTTCCAGTGAGACTTGACATTACAATCAGCTAGCCCTCTGACCCTCATGTACTTTCCTAAGGGTCATAGTACCACTCCACCCCCATTGCAACAAAAGAACAATAGATCCAGCTTCAAAGAAGTTCCAGAAAAAAACATTAGTATCTTAGTGGTGGAATGAACCTCAGCAATCTAATCCACCCACCAACCTCCCAGTTCTCCCCCTCCATACTTTAATTTGAAGAGAGCACTCAAAGAGATAAAAATCACTTACCCAAACCAGCTCGATGGCTCAGCCTGTAATCCTGCCCCTTTGGGAGGCTGAGGTGAGTGGATTGCCTGAGCCTGCGGGTTCGAGACCCGCCTGGGCAGCGAGACCTCATCTCTACAATAAATCAAAAATCAGCTGGGCATGGTAGCGCATGCCTGTAATTCTGGTTACTTGGAAGGCTGAGGCGGAAGGATCGCCGGAGCCCAGCAGGTCGAGGCTGCGGTGGCTGGGAGCGGCCACTGCACTCCAGTCTGGGTGACAGAGTGAGACTCCAACTCAAAAAAAAAAAAAAAAAATCACTTACCCAAAGCCACAAAGTCAGTTAACTGCACTTCCTAGTCTGATAGTCTGTTTACACCATTCTCCTCTTTTGGGAGTGTGTGTTTTTTATACATTTGGAAGCACCAAATACCTATATAAATATATCTGATGATTAACATAATAGCATTCAGTTTATATAATACCTTAAAATCATCCAGACTTTTCAAACAGCCCAAAAGGATTCGGGGGTCTGGGAGGACAGGTGTGGAACTCATTTAAGAGAACTCCACACTTAATCTCGCCACATGTCTGTGTTGAAACCCAGGCAATTCTGAACTTCTTTCTGATCTTCCTTTAATAAGACAAAATTACAGATCATTTCCAAAATGCCCTTCTGCCATCTTACTCTAGAATAGACCTACAAATTTTACTACATCTTCCATTTTATTATTATTATTACCCTTTATCTTTTAAAGCTTTATTTTGTTCCTCATTCTCCTTCTTCTGGTGACAGAGGCACAATCAAGTAGCATGCAGGTCATTCCAACAGGAGCTTTAGGCTTGAGGTACAATGTAGACAACTGAACAACTAACTCTGACCAGGACCAAATTAGAAAACAGGCTTATGCCTGAGCCTGCAGTTTCGATATCCGTCTGGGCAACTTGGCAAGACCTCATCTCTACAAATAAATAATAATAAAAAATTAACCAGGTGTGGTAGCGCACACCTGTAGTTCCAGGTTGGAAGGTTGAGCGGAAGGATCACCGGAGCCCAGCAGGTCGAGGCTGCGGTGGCCGGGAGCGGCCACTGCACTCCAGTCTGGGCGACAGAGTGAGACTCCAACTCAAAAAAAAAAAAAAAAAAAAGAAAAGAGGCTTAAAATGATCCCCACAAGACTAGAAATCCTGCAAAGTAGTCAATAGGAAGCAATAACCTACTTAGTTCTTATTCATCTGTGATTTGTTAAATGTGAGTCATATGTCTCATGTTTAATCTGAAAGGCGAGTCTGTCTCTTCTGCTGGTATATATATAAATAATGAGAAAACTTACCTGACAACTTGGCAACTATATCGATTACTAAATCCAATGCATCTTTTTAAAAGTCTGAAATTTTGTCCTCAGTTTTGAAGAATAAATGCTCATCAGCATGTCAGAAATAGCTATTAAAAGATTTCTAGGGAAAAAGTGAGATATTTCAAAATCAATTACCCATTGAAAAGGGTCTAAGTCTTAGCATGGATCCCCCTGGTGTTCACAGAACCTTCCCTGGGAAAAGCTTTAGTACTCCTAGATCATAACCAGTTGGCCCCATCCGGGAATCCTGGCCTCCTGATCTTGTTGACACAAGTTCTGGCTACTTGGAAGGTTGATGCAGAAGCCTCGCTGGAGCCCAGCAGGTCGACGCTGGGGTGGCCGTGAGTATGTCACTGCACTCTAGCCTAGGCGACAGAGTGAGACTCCAACTACAGGCACACGCCACCACGCCCAGTTAAGTTTTTGGTTTATTATAGAGATGAGGTCTCGCCAAGTTGCCCGGGCGGGTCTCGAACCCGCGGGCTCAGGCAATCCACTCACCTCGGCCTCCCAAAGTGCTAGAATTATAGGTGTGAGCCACTGAGTCCAGCCATGGTATCTTTTTTTTGGATAACAGCTGTATTGGCATATAATTTGCTTACTATAGAGTTGACCCTTTTAAAGTATACAATTCAATGGTTCTCAGTTTATTCACATAGTTGTGCTACCACCACCACAATTTCAGAACATTTTTTCACCCCCAAAACAAAACCTCATACCCACTATCAATCATTCCCTATCTCCTCCTAATATTTCCAGCCTGAGACAGCCATTAATCTATTTTCTGTCTTTACAGACTTACCTGTCCTTATATATATACAGAATATATATATAATACACATATATATGTCTATTTATATAAATGACTCATACAATCTGTGGTCTTGGTAAGTGGCTTCTTTCACTTTACTTTTGGGTTTGTCTATGTTGTCTATTGCTAAATACATTTCACTAAATGGATACACCTCATTTTACTCACCCATTTATCAATTGATGGACATTTGGGTTGTTTTTGCTTTCATGGCTATTATGAATAATGCTACTATGAACATTTGTGTACAAGTTTTTGCATTTCTCTTGGGTGTATACCTAGGAGAGAAATTTTTGGATCATATGCTAACTCTATTTTAACATTTTTGGGGGAACTGTCAAACTGTTTTCAAAGTGGCTGTGCCATTTTGCAGTCCTACCGCAACATATAAGGATACCAATTTCTCCACATCCTTGTTAACGTGTATATAAGACTTATTATGTTTTATGATAGCCATCCTAGTGGCTGTGAAGTAGCATCTCACTGATCTCACTATATTTTTTATTTGCATTTTCTTAATGATGGATGATATTGACCATCTTTTCAAGTGCTTATTGGCTATTTGTATAACTTCTTTGGGGAAATTTCTCTTCAGATCCCTTGTCCCTTTTTTTTTTTTTTTTTTT
>NW_007253050.1:57294-62883 GCF_000164805.1 Carlito syrichta
ACCACAGCCTCGACCTTCTGGGCTCCGGTGATCCTTCCGCCTCAGCCTTCCAAGTAGCTGAAACTACAGGCGCACGCTACCACACCCAGCTAATGTTTTTTGATCCATTGTAGAGATGAGGTCTCACCAAGTTGCCTAGGCGGGTCTCAAGCCCGTGGGCTCAGGCAATCCACTCACCTCAGCCTCCCAAGGTGCGGGATTACAGGCTGAGTCACTGAGCCCGGCCCTTGCCACTTTTTAATTGAGTTATTTTTTGTTTTATTTTTGAGTTTTGAGTTATTTATATAGACTAGATACAAGTCCCTTATTAGATATAAGATTTGTAAATATATTTTCTCATTTTCTGGCCTGTATTCTCATTTTCATAATGGTGTCCTTTAAGGCAGAAAAGATTTTAATGTTGGTGAAGTCCATTTTATCTATTTCTATTTCATTTGTCTCTTGTGCTTTAGTGTCATTGAACTTATTTCTGGACCCTTAATTCCTTTCCATTGATTATCTAGATATCTTAATTCTATCTATTGATAATTCGTGAAAACCTTAACATTAGGGTTGATTTTATCTTAGGAAACTTGTTTTGTAAAGCCTGTCACCCTCTTAGGCAACCTCTCAGAAATGGCGAGACAAGACAGGAAGGTTGGAATTTCCAAATTCTACCGTGAATATATGATTGACATGAGATTGATGCAATATTATTAACTCAACATAATAATAAGTAATTTCTTGAGCCCAAAGGAAAAACCTCTGGTCAAACCCTCTAATTACTATGATATTATGATATATGACAATCTCTGGAATAAGCCTAGGGGAAGATTATACCTTCTATCTCTAAATAAAAATCTGCTTTTAATTATTTCCTTCATAAAAGATAGGTTCTAAGACTCTCTTAAAAATTATAGTTATGATTATAATTTATAATAAATATTTGGTTTGATCCACCATATTAGCAGTCAGGCGGATCATGCACATTATTACAACATTGAGTTTGAGAGAATAAAGACAGTGAGGAGAAGCAAGTCTCTAATTCTTTTTTTTTTTTTTTTTGAGTTAGAGTCTCACTTCGTCGCCCAGACTGAAGTGCAGTGGCATACTCACAGCCACCCCAGGATCCACCTGCTGGGCTCCAGCCATCCTTCCACCTTAGTCTTCCAAGTAGCCAGAACTATAGGCATGCGTTAACATGCCCAGCTAATTTTTTATTTATTGTAGGGAAGAGGTCTCACCAAGTTGCCCAGGTTGGTCTTGAACCTGCAGGCTCAGGCAATCCACTCGCCTTGGCCTCCCAAAGTGTTGGGATTACAGGCTGAACCACCGAGCTCAGTCTCTCCAATTCTTCTGTTGACTTGATGAGGCTTAGGATTTGATAAGACTTTGCACACAGGTCTTCTGGGAACCTTCCCTCAAATTCCTTCACAGTTACATGTCACGTGAAAGGCAACACGATGCATGGGAAAGAGAGAGTTAGGAAAAGATGTTTCAGGGAGTGATAGCACTCAATTATTCTGAGGTAGACAGGGGACGGAAAATCTGACATCCTTCCTCTTGGATGATGAAGATAAAATGTGACAGAGTTATGAAAACAACAGCACACATGAAGATCAGTTAAGGCCATACAGATTCTACGTACAGAATTTCTATAGACTATCTCCTTTCTTGATAGAAGTTCAGATTCTGAAATATCACTAGTCATTGCCAAACAAAAATAACTCGAACTCTTTAAATATTTTGCAAGAATAAGGAATAGCATCCCTTCTCTTAGGTTTCTTTCTTTCTTTCTTTTAGTTTTGAAACAAAAACACATTTAATTTGTAAGCAAAATATAATCTGTTTTGAAAACAGATTGTAGGTCTCCCAAGAAGGCTTGGAGTGAGCATCCACTGCAGTACATTTATACTCTTTTATTTTAATGTTTCTGATGATGATGATGATTATGGTGATTAACAGTGACAACATAGCTAAGGTCTAGAATACTGTGTCTAAACGATCAAACTGGACAGGATGCAGAGGAAACAACGAAGCTTCTTTTGGGAAGGAGTGGAATATAACCACTGAAGAAGGTTTAAAGGATATTGTTCTCCTAAAAAAATATCATTCTTAGCCAGGCTCGGTGGCTCAGCCTGTAATCCCGCACCTTTGGGAGGCTGAGGTGTGTGGATTGCCTGAGCCCGCGGGCTCGAGACCTGCCTGGGCAGCAAGACCTCATCTCTACAATAAATCAAAAAATCAACCGGGCGTGGTAGCACATGCCTGTAATTCCGGCTACTTGGAAGGCTGAGGCGGAAGGATCGCCAGAGCCCAGCAGGTCGAGGCTGCGGTGGCCAGGAGCGGTCACTGCACTCCAGTCTGGGTGACAGAATGAGACTCCAACTCAAAAAAAAAAAAAAGATCATTCTTTTATTTATTTTATTGCACACTTATTTATTTTATTGTACACTTATTGCTCACTTCTAATTACCAGACAATTAGGTTGCGGAGATAACACGATGAACAAAGCAGGGGCTGGGCTATCATAAAACTTACATTCTGGCTGGGCTCAGTGGCTCAGCCTGTAATCCCAGCACTTTGGGAGGCCGAGGTGAGTGGATTGCCTGAGCCCGCGGGTTCGAGACCAGCCCAGGCAACTTGGCAAGACCTCGTCTCTACAATAAACCAAAAATTAGCCAGGCATGGTTGCATGCACCTGTAGTTCTGGCTACTTGAAAGGCTGAGGCGGAAGGATCGCTGGAGCCCAGCAGGTTGACGCTGGGGTGACCATCAGCCTGGACGATGGAGTGAGACTCCAACTCAAAAAAAAAAAAAAAACTTACAATCTAATATATTTTCTCTGTAAATTGGAAAAAACTGTATAAAGGTCAGGCCTATATCTTAACTGAGGAAAGACTAAGTTACAACTTTGTTTATGTTACAGCAAAGAAGATTTACATTAGATCTGAAAAATGTTCCAGTGTAGAAGTTAGTAAACCCCTGTACTTGGTTCCTTAAAAATTCAGTCATGTAGATCAAGAGAACACTTTTCTCTTCAAAGAGTTTAGACTACATCACCTTGCAAGTCAGGCCACATACATTACTGTTTTCTTCTGACAGTCCCTAAACCTAATGTGAAAGAGGAGTGGGGAGTGTGAGGAGAGGCTTTGAGAGAACCGGCAGGTGGAAATCATTAACTTGGCATTTTTTTATAGTGCTTATAAACTGATTTTGAAAAATTGCTTAGCTGGACATAGTGGCTCAAGCCTATAATGCCAGCACTTTGGGAGGCTGAGGCGAGAGGATTGCCTAAAACCAGGGGTTTGAGACCAGCCTGGGCAACGTGGCGAGACCTTGTCTCTACAATACATTTTTTTAAAAAATTGGCCAGGTGTGGTAACTCACGCCTGTAGTTCCAGCTACTTGAAAGGCTGAGACAGAAGGATTGCTTGAGCCCAGCAGGTTGAGACTGTGGTAGCCATGAGTATGCCACTACACTCCGGCCTGGACAGCAGAGTGAGACTCCAACTCAAAACAAAAAACAAAAAAAGAAAAACTGCTTACATTTCACTTACGTACATCAATGTTGGCATATATTTATTTAGTCACTTTTTATCTAGTAAGAACCTAAATGAGCCGGGCTCGGTGGCTCAGCCTGTAATCCCGCACTTTGAGAGGCTGAGGTGAGTGGATTGCCTAAACCCACGAGTTCGAGACCTGCCTAGGCAACTTGGCGAGACCTCATCTCTACAAAAAAAAAAAAAAAAAATCAGCCATGCATGGTAGCGCGTGCCTGTAATTCCAGCTACTCGGAAGGCTGAGGTGAAAGGATCGCCAGAGCCCAGCAGGTCGAGGTCGAGGCTGCAGTGGCCGGGAGTGGCTACTGCACTTCAGTCTGGGCAACAAAGTGAGATTCCAACTCATAAAAAAAAAAAAAAAAAAAGAACCTAAATGTGTATATTTGAAATAATTATTTGTCCTGCCAGTGACATATGTGATGTTTCATTTCACCAAATGATAGGCCCACATTTTCACGTCATTTTTCTTCCTCCTCCTACATTATCCATAGACATGCTTTTTTCAGAAAACTGCATTTCCTCTTCTAGGTATAAAAAATTTAACTAGAAGTGTCTGTAAGACCACAATTGCCAGGTTTGTGCAGGCCTCAAATAACTCTCTGTCACTTGATGCCACATCAACAACTCAGTGGGTGCTGCCTAGTGTTAAAAATATCGTTTATGGTGGAAGGTTCGGCAGGGAACTCTGCAGTGCTTTACATCTGGGCATTTTGTTTTCAAGTCACCTTTTCTCTGAAGAATGTGTTCAAGCCCACAACAGGCTAAAATTTTCCCTACAGTATTTAAGAAAAACCAAAGAGAAAACTGTAAAATTGTCACATATGATTCCTAGTAAGACTATGACAAAGAATTGAAAAGTAACCAAGGAACTACATAGAAGACAGGTCAGCTGGGTGTAGTGGTGCATGCCTGTAATCCCAGCACTTTGGGAGGCTGAGATGGGAGGGTTGCTTGAGTCCAGGAATTTGAGACCAGCCTGGGCAACATAGCAAAACTTCATCTCTACAAAAAAAATTTTTTAATTGGCTGGGTGTGTTGTCACATGTTTGTAGTCTCAGCTACTCAGAAGGCTGAAGCAGGAGACTTGTCTGAGCCCAGAAAGTTGAGGCTGCAGAAAGTTGTGATTGTGCCCTGCTCTCTAGCCTGCCAGTGGGAGTGACAGAGTGAGACTCTCACTCAAAAAAAAGGTTCAATCACAAGTAGGAAAAAAAAATTATCCAAATAAACTGTCCATCAATTGCTTCTACCTAGCAATGACTACCTAGGTAATCACAGATGTCTAGATTCTGTTTATAAATGAGTTTATTCTATATTTTTAACAATATAATGTTCCTTAGGTATTCACATATTCCATGTTTTCAATCTAAAAGCAAATTTACTTTTTCTTTCCTGAATACAGGGAATTAAGATTTGTGTCATTTCATATATAGATCTCAAAATATCTCAATTACAGCTTCCCGTTTTTGCATTTGTAAATGGGTGTAACTAATATTACTATTATGTCACTAAATTTTTACATGTGATTGAAATAAATCATTAGGAAAAAGCATCGAGAAAACTGTTTGATAGTTACCCATAATCAATACAGTATGAATCCCCCAAGGCAGGGAGAGAGAGATGTGGAAAGAACAAAGGAAATGAAAAGAGGAGCAGCAAAATAGGATAAAAAAATGCTAGGGGTGAACTTAATGCTAGTGAGAAACAAGAACATGTTTTCATAGACAGAAGGAAATGTCCCCTTTTCTCCCCAATATTAAAAATATGGGAGAAGGCCGGGCTCGGTGGCTCAACCTGTAATCCTAACACTTTAGAAGGTGAGTAGATTGTTTGAGCCCGTGGGTTCGAGACCAGCCCGGGCAACTTGGTGAGACCTGTCTCTATGATAAACACAAAAATTAGCTGGGCATGGTAATGTGTGCCTGTAGTTGCGGCTACTTGGAAGGCTAAGGCAGAAGGATCGCCGGCACCCAGCAAGTCGACGTTGGGGTGGCGGTGAGTGTGCCACTGCACTCCAGCCTGGGTGACAGAGTGAGACTCCAATTCAAAA
>NW_007253050.1:63060-70032 GCF_000164805.1 Carlito syrichta
CGCTTTGGGAGGCCGAGGTGAGTGAATTGCCTGAGCCTGTGGGTTCGAGACTCACCTGGGCAACTTGGCAAGACCTCATCTCTACAAATAAATAATAATAAAAAATTAACCAGGTGTGGTAGCGCACACCTGTAGTTCCAGGTTGGAAGGTTGAGCGGAAGGATCACCGGAGCCCAGCAGGTCGAGGCTGCGGTAGCCGGGAGCGTGCCACTGCACTCCAGTCTGGGCGACTGAGTGAGACTCCAACTCAAAAAAAAAAAAAAAAAGATTTTCAAGTGCCCCGTGTGATCATTTGTCCTGCGGAGGAGGCCTGCAGTAGTCCGGAACACCATGACTGGGAACTTAATTCTTATGAGTTCTGGGGCCAAAAAAAACCAGCAAGACCTGTTAGCCATGTATGTACAGCCACAGTCTCCAATCAACTTATACTAGTAATAGTATCCATCCCTTTTTCTGTTGTTAACATGTTTTTCAATTTGGTTCTCATTTGGATTGGTAAGAAAGATATATGTTTATTGTACCCTTTCAAGATTTACCAGGAGTCTCATTCCCTCCCATTTGTCTCAGGGTCCACTGTATATCCCTGGAGTCTAGTTTCTCCACAATATGGATGATAATGAGACCTCTGTGCAGGGCCTCTTAGAAATATATCATCAAAAAGGATACAATTCCAAAGAGATGCTTTGATCCCAAAGTGCTATTCTTAACAATAATATTGGTTACTTTTTAACGTTTTATTTTATTTTTGATTGACAAATAATAATTGTATATATTTATGGAGTACAATGTGATATTTTGATACAGGTATATGTGGAATGACCAAATCAGGCTAATTAGCATACCCACCACCTTGAATACTTATAATTTCTTTGTGGTGAGTACATTTAAAATTCATCCTTTTAGCAGTGTTGAAATATACAATGCATTATTATTCACTATAGTCACCATGCTGTTTAATAGAGCACCAGAGACAGGCTTGGTGGCTCAGCCTGTAATCCCAGCACTTTGGGAGGCTGAGACAAATGGATTGCCTGAGTTCACGGGTTCGAGACCAGCCCAGGCAATTTAGCAAGACCTCGTCTCCACAGTAAAATAAAAAAATTAGCTGGGCATGGTAGCATGTGCCTATAGTTCCGGCTGCTTGAAAGGCTGAGGCAGAAGGATCTCCGGCAGAAGGATTGCCCCACTGCACTTCAGCCGGGGTGACAGAGTGAGGCTCCAACTTGAAGGAAGGAAGGAAGGAAGGAAGGAAGGAAGGAAGGAAGGAAGGAAGGAAGGAAGGAAGGAAGGAAGGAAGGAAGGAAGGAAGGAAGGAAGGAAGGAAGGAAGAAAATAGAGCACCGGAACTTATTACTCCTGTCTCACTGAAACTTTTTATTCTTTGACCAACATCTCCTCTTTTCCTGTCTACCCTCCTTCCCACCAACTTCTGGTGACTACCATTCTACTCTCTACTTCTGTAAATTCTACTTTTTTTAGATTCTAGATGTAAGTGAGATCATACAGAATTTGTCTCTGTCTGTACCTGGCTTAGTTCACTTACATATGTTCTCTAGGTTCAATCATGTTGTTGCAAATGATGGAATTCTATTGCATATACATACTACATTTTTAGTCCATTCATCCAAGTTGGGTACAATTGTTTTCGTATTTAAGCTATTATTAATAATGCTGTAATGAACAGAGGAGTGCAGATGTCTCTTTGACCTACTGACTTCAATTTCTTTGGACATATACCCAAAAGTAAAATTGCTGGATCAATAATAGTTATTTTTATGAATAAAATAACAGAGAAAAAATATGTCACAGAATCATACAATATAAAATGCTGTTTACCAGGGCTTCAAATATCACAATTTTTATTTTTCTCATGTATGCCACAACCTCCCCTCTTAACCAACCTTCCTCTCATATTGCCTTTTCTTTGCCTATCTATAACTAAAAACACCCTGGGGATTAAATACCACATAGTACAAGATTGCACAGATGGTGTGCTGAACAACCTCTTCCCCTCACCAAAAAACCCAGGATTAAATGTGCAACTTGACATATTGTATGCTTTTACAAGCCCTAAGGTGTGTTGCACATTTTTAGAATAGGAGTATTATTCGGGAACTCGATCAGTACTGTGCTAATGCCATAAAATTTTATGAGACTCCGAGGCAAAGTCCATGAAAATCACTGAGCTTCTGAGTGAATCTGCTTGTGATCCAACATGTCCTTCCAGGTTTATCATTTACTATCTCCAAAACTCTCCTGCTTGTTTTATTTGCAACTCCTAGTTGATGAAAGTAATGAATGTCAAGTGTGTTCACATGAGCCTGTGAACCAAGATTCAAATCAAGTCATAAATCTGTTCCCCAGTGATATGAAATGGTTACAAAATAGTGGTACCTTCAGGGGTAAAAATTTCCATATATTTCCATTATTAATTAGTTTATTCATTGTTTGTTTAAAAAATTATGTCTCGGAAAACCTTAATTGATTTTCTCTGATTTTTTTTTTTTTTTTTTTGAGTTGGAGTCTTACTCTGTCACCCAGACTGGAGTGCAGTGGCCACGCCCGGCCACCACAGCCTCGACCTGCTGGGCTCTGGCGATCCTTCCGCCTCAGCCTTCCAAGTAGCTGGAACTACAGGTGCGTGCTACCACGACTGGCTAATTTTTGATTTATTGTAGAGATGAGGTCTCGCCAAGTTGCCTAGGCGGGTCTCGAACCCGCGGGCTCAGGCAAATCCACTCACCTCAGCCTCCCAAAGCACGGGATTACAGGCTCAGCCACCAAGCCCAGCCTCTGATTTTTTTTTTTTTAAAGAAAGTTCATAGGGCAACCCCTTTGGGTCCCCTCCCACTGTGGGAGCTTTTCTGTCCTCTCAATAAATCCTGTTTAAAAAAAAAAAAGAATGTCCACATAGGCTGGGTCCGGTGGCTCAGCCTGTAATCCCAGCATTTTGGGAGGCTGAGGGGAGAGGATTGCCTGAGCCTGGGGGTTCGAGACCAGTCTGGGCAACTTGGTGAGATCTTGTCTCTACAATAAAAAATCACAAAAACTAGCCGGATGTGGTGGCATGGATCTGTAGCTCCAGCTACTTGGAAAGCTGAGTCAAAAGGATCACCTGAGCCCAGCAGGTCAAGGCTGCAGTAGCCATGAGCGTGCCACTGCACTCCAGCCTGGGCAACAAGAATGAGATGCCAACTCAAAAAAAAAAAAAAAAAAAAGGAGGGGGAGGGGGCATTAAAAAAAAGAGAGAGAATGTTCACATATACACATGTATTTACTAGATAACAATAACATGTAGTCCCAGAGGAGGTGGTGATTAGCATTAAGGCATTCTAAAATCCTTCATTGTTTGGAAGAATTATTTGCTTGTCTAATTATTAACATTAGACGATGTGGGGTGAAATGTGTCCTTCAATGTGTTTAAGGTAACTACTGCAAAAATAACAATAGAGTGTATAGCTTAAGTTCATCAAAAAGAACATATCAGGAGAGCAGAGAAAAAATTGAAAATAAAACTTCAAAATGTATGTCTGTACTTGAGAGTGAGTGTGGTCTGGAAATGATTTACATTTGCAGATATTCCAGAAGATGCAAAACCCCTCCACCCTTATGACCTACAAACCCCATTCTCTCACCAAGCCCAAGGTTCTCTTCTCTTGCTCTCTCTCACTCTCTTGCTCTCTCTCTCACTCTCTGGGTCTCTCTCAGGCTGAATATAACTGAATTTTGACTCACCTAGTTATGGTTGATGATGTTCAGATTTTTTAAAATGATTTTCAATGATAAACCAACTCTTAGTTAAATTTTTTTAACTTAAATCACTTTATTAGGTCAGAAGTATATATGAATTGCTTCACTGATGATGAAAATTTAGGGGAGAAAGAGGGAGAAAGAAAACCAGGTCATGGGGACATGTAAAGAAACCATCTAGAGCCAGGAATCCATTTGCTATGAGATGGGACAAGGAAGCAGCCTTCCCAACCACTTCATCTGCTCCTTGTCAACACTACCTCTCTCCTGTTCTCTCACTCTGATTCGATGGTACTGATTTGACAAATGAGTTGCTGTGAGGTTAGGATTAGATCCCATGTCTCCCAAAGACAAGACAGTATATACTTGTGAACAACGCAATTAACTACAGCTACCATCTGCCCGTAGTCTTCATTTTTGCATCACGGCATGGTAAGAAGAGAAGACAAGTAGGCTTTGGAATGGAATTAAATGAGCAAAACACAACTCTTTAGGAAGGCATTCTATTCTAAAGAAAATACTGGTTAGCCGGGCTCAGTGGCTCAGCCTGTAATCCTGCGCCTTTGGGAGGCTGAGGTGAGTGGATTGATCGAGCCTGCGGGTTCAAGACCCCCTGGGCAGTGAGACCTCATCTCTACAATAAATCAAAAAATCAGCCGGGCGTGGTGGCACACGCCTGTAGTTTCGGCTACTTGGAAGGCTGAGGCGGAAGGATCGCTGGAGCCCAGCAGCTCGAAGTTGTGCTCCAGTCTGGGCAACCGAGTGAGACTCCAACTCAAAAAAAAAAAAAAGAAAAAACTTGTTAATGGTTAATTTACCAGGCTCTTCAATCTCTATAAATATCCAACTACAAATTTTAAATCTAGTTGATTGATGATTTTAAGTAAATTAATTGGAAAGGATTAGACTTTCATTGCAGGCTTGATTAACTTATCAAGCTAAATTGAAGACTATAATAATTTTTTTTTTTTAGTTGGAGTCTCACTCTGTCACCCAGGCTGAAGTTCAATGGCACACTCATGGCCACCTTGGCATCAACCTGCTGGGCTCCAGCAATCCTTCCACCTCAGCTTTCCAAGTAGCCGGAACTACAGGCATGTGCTACCACACACAGCTAATTTTTTTATTTATTGTAGAGACGAGGTCTCTCCAAGTTGCCCGGGCTGGTCTTGAACCCGAGGGCTCAGGCAATCCGTTTGCCTCTGCCTCCCAAAGTGCTGGGATTACAGGCTGAGCCACCGAGCCAGGCCTATAATGACGTATTCATGTTAAATATTTCCCAGAACTCTATTAAATATTACACTGACTTGAAAATTCTCCTAAACAAGGTTGTTGTGAAGATTAATTGAGCTAATATTTATTGGGCTTTACTATGTTCCCGGCAGTAAAGCCCGATAAACATTAGCTATTTTTATCATTATTTGTTCTTGCAAGCATCTCTTTCCTCTGAAGAAAACTCCTGCATCTCTTTGTCACATGGGCGTGTTTCCTTTCCAAGCATATAGGATTTCAAGACATCCAATATGCAAATCCTCTGCTCCAGCCAGACATAAACAGGATATTTCCCTCACCTGCTCCATTCTGAACTCATTACTTATATTTGTTTTTCAAAAGAAATTGGTAATTAATAGTTGCCCACCCGCCTCTGTGTAAGAGTTTCTTACAGCCAGCAGAAATCCGAGGAACTAATTACAATTTTTTCCTCACAGTAATAGTTTTCATGGCTCCAGTGAGGCAATTTCTGGCTTTGGATGAGTCAGCCTACCCAATGGTGCGCTGTGTGACTAAGGAGACCACATCATGGTTTCTAGAAGTGCGTGGAATTTTCACTTCAACCCATCAGTGGTGGATTGGATAAAGGAAATGTGGTACATATGCACCATGGACTACTACGCAGCCATAAAAATAATCAGATCGTGTCTTTTGCAGCAACATGGAAGCAACTGGAGGTCATTTTCCTAAGCAATGAATGCAGAAACAGAAAACCAAATAGCGCAAGTTCGCAAAAGTGGGAGTTAAACACGGGGTACACACAGGCATAAGAATGGAAACAACAAGCCGGGCTTGGTGGTTCAGCCTGTAATCCCGCGCTTTGGGAGGCTGAGGTGAGTGGATTTCCTGAGCCCGCGGGTTCGAGACTCGCCTGGGCAGCGATACCTCATCTCTACAATAAATCAAAAAATCAGCCGGGCGTGGTAGCACATGCCTGTAATTCCGGCTGCTTGGAAGGCTGAGGCGGAAGGATCGCCGGAGCCCAGCAGGTCGAGGCTGCGGTGGCCGGGAGCGGCCACTGCCCTCCAGTCTGGGCGACAGAGTGAGACTCCAACTCAAAAAAAAAACAAAAACAAAAAGAAACCTTACCATCACACAATAAGCCCATGTAACAGACCTGCACACGTGACCCCTGAATTCAAAATAAAAATACATTTTAAAAAAGAAAATTCTCGGCTGGGCACGGTGGCTCAGCCTATAATCCCAGCACTTTGGAAGGCCGAGGCGAGAGGATTGCCTGAGCCTGGGGGTTCGAGACCAGCCTGGGCAACTTGATGAGACCTCATCTCCACAATTAAAAAAATCACAAAAACTAGCCAGGCTTGGTGGCATGCATCTGTAGTTCCAGCTTCTTGCAAGGCTGAGGCAGATGGACCACCTAAACCCAGTAGGTTGAGACGCGATGGCTGTGAGCGTGCCAGCACTCCAGCCCGAGCAACGAGAATGAGACTAACTCAAAAGAAAAAAAAAAAAAAAAGGAAGCCGTCTCGGTGCCTCAGCCTGTAATCCCCTGTAATCCCACACCTTGGGAGGCTGAGATGAGTGGATTGCCTGAGCCCATGGGTTCGAGACCCGCCTGGGCAACTTGGCGAGACCTCATCTCTACAATAAATCAAAAAATCAGCCGGGCATGGTAGCACATGCCTGTAGTTCCGGCTACTGGGAAGGCTGAGGCGGAAGGATCGCCGGAGCCCAACAGGTCGAGGCTGGCTGAGCTGATGAGTTCTACCAAGGTAGGACTTAGGAGGTAGCAGGTAGGCTGACCTACTGCATCGCAGCACCGCTGGTCTTCAACAAAAGGTTATATAGCTTGTGACATTTAGAAATATCTTTCATTTTCATTTTTTTCTTTATTTTATTTTCTTTATTTTTTTATTTTTTGTTTTTTGAGTTGGAGTCGCACTGCTGCCCAGACTGGAGTGCAGCAGCCGCTCCCGGCCTCCGCAGCCT
>NW_007253050.1:70052-70532 GCF_000164805.1 Carlito syrichta
GACTCACCTGGGCAGCGATACCTCATCTCTACAATAAATCAAAAAATCAGCCGGGCGTGGTAGCACATGCCTGTAATTCCGGCTGCTTGGAAGGCTGAGGCGGAAGGATCGCCGGAGCCCAGCAGGTCGAGGCTGCGGTGGCCGGGAGCGGCCACTGCACTCCAGTCTGGGCGACAGAGTGAGACTCCAACTCAAAAAAAAAAAAAAAGAATGGGAACAACAGACACTAGGGACTCCTGAAGGGGAGAGGAATGGAAAAAGGGGAAGGTCTGAAAAACTACCTACTGGGTACCATGGTCACTCTTTGGATGATGGGCTCAGGCTCAGTAGAAACCTTACCATCAGCCAGGCTCGGTGGCTCAACCTGTAATCCCGCGCCTTTGGGAGGCTGAGGTGAGTGAATTGCCTGAGCCTGCGGGTTGGAGACCCGCCTGGGCAACTTGGCGAGACCTCATCTCTACAATAAATCAAAAAATCAGC
>NW_007253050.1:70552-72586 GCF_000164805.1 Carlito syrichta
CCTTTGGGAGGCTGGGCGGCGGGAGCGGCCACTGCACTCCAGTCTGGGCGACTGAGTGAGACTCCAACTCAAAAAAAAAAGAAAAAAAGAAAGAAAGAAAGAGAAAATACAGGAACATTTTAGTAGTCAGGCAACATCAGAAAAAACAGAATAGGTGTCAAAACCCTATGACTTTAGCAGATGGGGAAGACTGATCTTTGAATGCTAAGAATTATATAAATGCCCTCTTTCATGTAAAATGTCCTAAACGATATTATGCCTGAGGCTGGTAGGGTACAAGATTGTACAAAATGACAATGCATTCAAAGCTGTAGGAAAGACTCAGATAGACACAAGAAAGGAAAGCACCACCTCCCCTAATTTTGCCTGTCCTGCCTCCAAAACACACAGGGCCTTCTGATGCTGTGCACACACTCACACGTATTCACACAAGCAGACACTCACATACACATGCATATACACTGGCACGTCTTCCAGACCATCACACACACTCACACATACACAGACACACAAGCATACATGCACACATACAGGCACACCTTCCAGACCACTATACACACTCATTCACACAAGCAGACACACACGCACACATGCATACACACTGGCACAGCTTCTAGACCACCTGCTCCCACAGTAGGTCTCTTCAACATTTAGATGGCTGGGAGCTGTGCCTCAGTGAGGCATCCCCAGAATGTCCCTCTACCAGTGGGCTCAGCTGGGCAGACTGTGGTCTCTCTGCATAACCATTATCACTTCTTTCACCCTTCTATGAGGAAGTGAGTCCATACTACCCCCAAAAGATTTCCTGCTCTTTTTTTTGGAGACTTTTCCTCTTGAGAACTGAATATACTCAATATACTCACAGAGTGCAGGGAACCACATTTACTGGTACATTACATAATAAAGGACACAGTAAAGAAGACAGGTGGTTTGGGAGGCTGAGGAGGGAGAATCACTTGAGGCCAGGAGTTCGAGACCAATCTGGGCATCATAGTAAGACCCTGTCTCAAAGAAGAAGGAAGAAGAAAGAAGGAAGAAGAAGAATTCAGATGGGCAACTAAATGAAAAAGTACATAAGAAGAAACCCGGCAGGGTCCCAAGTTCTGTTCTAAGAAGTTGGACTGCACCACCCTCCTGGCACACAATATGTTCACTAACCCAGAAACCCTCCAAACTCCATACTTTAGGGAATTTTATGGAGGCTTCCTCATATAGGTGTGATTAAGTATTAACTCAATCTCTAGCCCCTCTCCCTTCCCCAGAGACTGGGAGTGGGCCAAACACTCCAAGCTTCTAATCCTGGCTCGTCTTTCTGGTGACCATCCCCCATGCAGGAGACTGCCCAGAGTTGCTTCATTAGAACAAAAGATGCTCCCATCACCTAGGAACTTCCAATGGATTTAGGAGCTCTGAGTTGGTAACTGGAGTCAGAGACCAAATAAATAATTTTATTTTAATGTAACAAAAATTGAGGATGAATAAACTCTGGAATATTGTAGACTTGACAGAAAACTTCAAGCTATTTTTTCAAATGTTTTGCATTTACCAGAATGCATTTTGCGCTAAGTGTGGTGGCTCGTGCCTATAATCCCAGCAATTGGGAGGCCAAGGCAAGAGAATTATTTGAGTTTAGGGGTTCCAAACAAGCCTAGGCAATATAGCAAGACCTTGTCTCTACAAAAACAAAAATTAAAAAATCATTCAGGCATGGTGGTGTGTACTTATAGTCCCAGCTACTCAAGAAGCTGAGGTAGGAGGATCACTTGAACCCAAGAGGTCAAGGCTGCAGTGAGCCATGATCACACCATTTCACTCCAGCCTGGATGACAGAGTGAGACCTCAACTCAAGACAAAACAAAACAAAACAGAATGCATTTTGCAAACAGTACAATTCCCTTAAGTCAATGAGTAGTATCAGAAAATGTAACCTATATTTTAAAAATTAATGTATATTTTACTCACCAAATCCATTTTATTTTATTTTATTTATTTTATTTTTTTTGAGTTGGAGTCTCACTCTGTCACCCAGACTGG